>NW_027287784.1:0-61678 GCF_047511675.1 Marmota flaviventris | reverse complement strand
TGCAGAGCTTCCGTAGAACTATGAGTTTACTGGAATCTCAGATAATATTTTTTCACCCGATCTTCTTGATATTCGACAGGAGAGATAAGTATACAAGTTGTCCTTGGCTGTTCCAATTTCGTGCTTCTCGATTGAAACGTTCGTTTGCAGGAAAACTTTGAATTTTTAGGTTTCACTTCATTTTCCCCTATAGGGATACATGCATTTGGAACTCTAAATCAAACACGGTTTTTGCTGTGTGCTTGTAACTTGACTCACTCAACTAGTTCTCAGTGCACTCTCTATGCATTGTTCCCTGTTGAAGTAGCCCTAAGCAGAGGCAAGGAAAACACACTTTCTTTGGAAAGTATTCACCGAGGTTCGAAAAAACTCAGAGATTACTGAAACCTCAGCAAATATTTTGTCACCCTATCTTGTTGATACTTGGTAGGAAAAATGTGTATACCAGTTGCACTTGGCTGCACAAATTTTGTTCTGCTAGGTTGAAACATTCCTTTGCAGGATGACTTTGAATATTGAGGTTTTACTACATTTTCCCCTATAGGGATACATGCTTTTGAAAATCTAAATCAAACACGGTTTGTGCTAGCTGCTTGAAACTTGACTCACTGAATGAATTCTCATTGTGCTCTCTATGCTCTGTAACCGGTTTATGTACCCCTAAGCAGAGCAAAGAAAAATAGACTTTCATTTGAAAGTGTTTGTAGAGCATCCACAGAACTCAGAGTTTACCGGACTCTCAGCAAATATTTTTTCACCCGATCTTGTTGATACTTGGCAGCAAAAATGAGTATATGAGTTGCACTTGGCACCCCACATTTCGTAATCTTATGTTGAAGAGTTCCTTTGCAGGAACACTTTGAATTTTTAGGTTTCACTTCTTTTTTCCCTATATGAATACATGCATTTGGAATGCTAAATCAAACACAGTTTGTGATACCTGTTTGAAACTTGGCTCACTCAATTAGTTCTCAGTGCACTCTCTATGCATTGTCCCCTGCTGAAGTATCCCCAAGCAGAGGCAAGGAAAATACGCTTTCTTATGTAAGTGTTTGCAGAGCTTCCACAAAACTCCCAAGTTTACTGGAATTTCAGCGAATATTTTTTCACTTGATCTTGTTGATACTAGGTAAGAAAGATGAGTATACCAGTTGCATTTGGTTGCCAAAATTACGTTCTTCTTAGTTGAAGCATTTGCTTTCAGGAAGACATTGAATTTTGGGGGTTTCTCTTCATTTGAACCTATAGGAATACATGCATTTGGAACTCTAAATCAAACACTCTTTGTGCTAGCTGCTTGAAGCTTGACTCACTCAATTAGTTCCTGGTATGCTCTCTGTGCTTTGTTCCCTGTTGAAGTGGCCCTAAGTGGAGGCGAGGAACATACGCTTTCCTTAGAAAGCATTTACAGAGCTTCAACAGAGCTCCAAGTTAACTGGAATCTCTGCAAATATTTACTCACCTGATCTTGATGATCCTTGTCAGGAAAGATGAGGATACCAGTTGCACTTAGCTACCCAAATTTCGTTCTTCTAGGTTGAAAAGTCCGTTTGCAGGAACACTTTGAATTTTTAGGTTTCACTTCACTTTTCCTTATCGGGACGTATGCATGTGGAATTATAAATCAAACACGGTTTATGCTAGCTGCTTGAAACTGAAACTCACTCAACTAGTTCTCAGTGCGATCTCTATGCTTTGTTTTCTGTTGAAGTAACCCTAAGCAGAGGCAAGGGAAAGAAACTTTCATTTGAAAGCATTTGCAGTGATTCCACAGAACTTTGAGTTTCCTGGAATCTCAGCAAATATTTTTTCACCCTAACTTGTTGTTACTCGACAGGAAAGATAAGTATACCGGTTGCATGTGGCTGCCCAAATTTAGATCTTCTAGGTTGAATAGTTCGTTTGCAGGAATACTTTGAAATTTTAGGTTTCACTTCCTTTTCCCCTATAGGGATACATGCATTTGGAACTCTAACTCAGACACGGTTTGTACTAGCTGCATGAAACTTGACTCACTCAGTTAGTTCTCAGTGCACTCTCTATGCTTTGTTTCCTGATGAAGTAGCCCCAAGCAGAGGCAAGGAACATACACTTTCATCTGAAAGCATTTGCAAAGCTTCCACAGAACTCTTGAGTTTACTGGAATCTCAGCAAAATTTTTTCACCAGATCTTGATGATACTGGGCAGCAAAGATGAGTTTAGTGGTTTCACTTGGCTGCCCAAATTTCGTTCTTCAGGGTTGAAGCGTTCGTTTGCAGGAGCACTTTGAATTTCCAGTTTCCCTTCCTTTTCCCTTATAGGGATACATGCATTTGGAACTGTATATCAAACATGGTTTGTGCTAGCTTCTTCAAACTTGACTCACTCCATTAGTTCGTGGTGTGCTCTCTATGCTTTGTTCCCTGTGGTAGTAGCTCTACGCAGAGGCAAGGAACATACACTTTCATCTGAAAGCATTTGCAAAGCTTCCACAGAACTCTGAGTTTTCTGGAATCTCAGCAAATATTTATTCACCCGAACTTGTTGATACTTAGCCGGAAAAATGTGTATACCAGTTGCACTTGGCTGCCCAAATTTCGTTTTTCCGTTTGAAGCATTCATTTTCAGGAACACTTTCTTTTTAGGTTTGAATTCCTTTCCCCCTATATGGATACATGAATTTGGAACTGTAAATCAATCATGGTTTGTGCTAGCTGCTTGAAACTTGACTCAGTCAATGAGTTCTCAGTGTGCTCTCTATGCATTTCTCCCTGTGAAAGTAGCTGTAAGCAAAGGCAAGGAAATACACTTTCATTTTAAAGCGTTTGCAGAGCTCCCACAGAACTCTTAGTTTACAAGAATATCAGAAAAAGATTTTCACCCGTTCTTTTTGATACTTGGCAGGAAAGATCGCTATACCAGTTGCACTTGGCTTCCCAAATTTCATTCTTCTAGGTTCAACTGTTCCTTTCCAGGAACACTTTGAATTTTTAGGTTTCACTTCGTTTTCCCCTATAGGGATACATGCATTTGGAACTCTAAGGCAAACACGGATTTTGCTAGCAGCTTGAAACTTGACACACTCGATTAGTTCTCAGTGTGGTCTCTATGCTTTGTTCCCTGTTGAAGTAGCTCTAAACAGAGACAATGAAAATACAGTTTCATTGAAAGTGTTTGCAGAGCTTCCGTAGAACTATGAGTTTACTGTAATCTCAGCTAATATTTTTTCACCCGATCTTCTTGATATTTGACAGGAGAGATAAGTATACAAGTTGTCCTTGGCTGTTCCAATTTCGTGCTTCTCGATTGAAACGTTCGTTTGCAGGAAAACTTTGAATTTTTAGGTTTCACTTCATTTTCCCCTATAGGGATACATGCATTTGGAACTCTAAATCAAACACGGTTTTTGCTGTGTGCTTGTAACTTGACTCACTCAACTAGTTCTCAGTGCACTCTCTATGCATTGTTCCCTGTTGAAGTAGCCCTAAGCAGAGGCAAGGAAAACACACTTTCTTTGGAAAGTATTCACCGAGGTTCGAAAAAACTCAGAGATTACTGAAACCTCAGCAAATATTTTGTCACCCTATCTTGTTGATACTTGGTAGGAAAAATGTGTATACCAGTTGCACTTGGCTGCACAAATTTTGTTCTGCTAGGTTGAAACATTCCTTTGCAGGATGACTTTGAATATTGAGGTTTTACTACATTTTCCCCTATAGGGATACATGCTTTTGAATATCTAAATCAAACACGGTTTGTGCTAGCTGCTTGAAACTTGACTCACTGAATGAATTCTCATAGTGCTCTCTATGATCTGTTACCAGTTGATGTACCACTAAGCAGAGCAAAGAAAAATAGACTTTAATTTGAAAGGTGTTTGTAGAGCATCCACAGAACTCAGAGTTTACCGCACTCTCAGCAAATATTTTTTCACCCGATCTTGTTGATACTTGGCAGCAAAAATGAGTATATGAGTTGCACTTGGCACCCCACATTTCGTAATCTTATGTTGAAGAGTTCCTTTGCAGGAACACTTTGAATTTTTAGGTTTCACTTCTTTTTTCCCTATATGAATACATGCATTTGGAATGCTAAATCAAACACAGTTTGTGATACCTGTTTGAAACTTGGCTCACTCAATTAGTTCTCAGTGCACTCTCTATGCATTGTCCCCTGCTGAAGTATCCCCAAGCAGAGGCAAGGAAAATACGCTTTCTTATGTAAGTGTTTGCAGAGCTTCCACAAAACTCCCAAGTTTACTGGAATTTCAGCGAATATTTTTTCACTTGATCTTGTTGATACTAGGTAAGAAAGATGAGTATACCAGTTGCATTTGGTTGCCAAAATTACGTTCTTCTTAGTTGAAGCATTTGCTTTCAGGAAGACATTGAATTTTGGGGGTTTCTCTTCATTTGAACCTATAGGAATACATGCATTTGGAACTCTAAATCAAACACTCTTTGTGCTAGCTGCTTGAAGCTTGACTCACTCAATTAGTTCCTGGTGTGCTCTCTGTGCTTTGTTCCCTGTTGAAGTGGCCCTAAGTGGAGGCGAGGAACATACGCTTTCCTTAGAAAGCATTTACAGAGCTTCAACAGAGCTCCAAGTTAACTGGAATCTCAGCAAATATTTACTCACCTGATCTTGATGATCCTTGTCGGGAAAGATGAGTATACCAGTTGCACTTAGCTACCCAAATTTCGTTCTTCTAGGTTGAAAAGTCCGTTTGCAGGAACACTTTGAATTTTTAGGTTTCACTTCACTTTTCCTTATAGGGACGTATGCATTTGGAATTATAAATCAAACATGGTTTATGCTACATGCTTGAAACTGAAACTCACTCAACTAGTTCTCAGTGCGATCTCTATGCTTTGTTTTCTGTTGAAGTAACCCTAAGCAGAGGCAAGGGAAAGAAACTTTCATTTGAAAGCATTTGCAGTGATTCCACAGAACTTTGAGTTTCCTGGAATCTCAGCAAATATTTTTTCACCCTAACTTGTTGTTACTCGACAGGAAAGATAAGTATACCGGTTGCATGTGGCTGCCCAAATTTAGATCTTCTAGGTTGAATAGTTCGTTTGCAGGAATACTTTGAAATTTTAGGTTTCACTTCCTTTTCCCCTATAGGGATACATGCATTTGGAACTCTAACTCAGACACGGTTTGTACTAGCTGCATGAAACTTGACTCACTCAGTTAGTTCTCAGTGCACTCTCTATGCTTTGTTTCCTGATGAAGTAGCCCCAAGCAGAGGCAAGGAACATACACTTTCATCTGAAAGCATTTGCAAAGCTTCCACAGAACTCTTGAGTTTACTGGAATCTCAGCAAAATTTTTTCACCAGATCTTGATGATACTGGGCAGCAAAGATGAGTTTAGTGGTTTCACTTGGCTGCCCAAATTTCGTTCTTCAGGGTTGAAGCGTTCGTTTGCAGGAGCACTTTGAATTTCCAGTTTCCCTTCCTTTTCCCTTATAGGGATACATGCATTTGGAACTGTATATCAAACATGGTTTGTGCTAGCTTCTTCAAACTTGACTCACTCCATTAGTTCGTGGTGTGCTCTCTATGCTTTGTTCCCTGTGGTAGTAGCTCTAAGCAGAGGCAAGGAACATACACTTTCATCTGAAAGCATTTGCAAAGCTTCCACAGAACTCTGAGTTTTCTGGAATCTCAGCAAATATTTATTCACCCGAACTTGTTGATACTTAGCCGGAAAAATGTGTATACCAGTTGCACTTGGCTGCCCAAATTTCGTTTTTCCGTTTGAAGCATTCATTTTCAGGAACACTTTCTTTTTAGGTTTGAATTCCTTTCCCCCTATATGGATACATGAATTTGGAACTGTAAATCAATCATGGTTTGTGCTAGCTGCTTGAAACTTGACTCAGTCAATGAGTTCTCAGTGTGCTCTCTATGCATTTCTCCCTGTGAAAGTAGCTGTAAGCAAAGGCAAGGAAATACACTTTCATTTTAAAGCATTTGCAGAGCTCCCACAGAACTCTTAGTTTACAAGAATATCAGGAAAAAGATTTTCACCCATTCTTGTTGATACTTGGCAGGAAAGATCGCTATACCAGTTGCACTTGGCTTCCCAAATTTCATTCTTCTAGGTTCAACTGTTCCTTTCCAGGAACACTTTGAATTTTTAGGTTTCGCTTCGTTTTCCCCTATAGGGATACATGCATTGGAACTCTAAATGAAACACGGATATTGCTAGCGGCTTGAAACTTGACACACTCGATTAGTTCTCAGTGTGGTATCTATGCTTTGTTCCCTGTTGAAGTAGCTCTAAACAGAGACAATGAAAATACACTTTCATTTGGAAGTGTTTGCAGAGCTTCCGTAGAACTATGAGTTTACTGGAATCTCAGATAATATTTTTTTCACCCGATCTTCTTGATATTCGACAGGAGAGATAAGTATACAAGTTGTCCTTGGCTGTTCCAATTTCGTGCTTCTCGATTGAAACGTTCGTTTGCAGGAAAACTTTGAATTTTTAGGTTTCACTTCATTTTCCCCTATAGGGATACATACATTTGGAACTCTAAATCAAACACGGTTTTTGCTGTGTGCTTGTAACTTGACTCACTCAACTAGTTCTCAGTGCACTCTCTATGCATTGTTCCCTGTTGAAGTAGCCCTAAGCAGAGGCAAGGAAAACACACTTTCTTTGGAAAGTATTCACCGAGGTTCGAAAAAACTCAGAGATTACTGAAACCTCAGCAAATATTTTGTCACCCTATCTTGTTGATACTTGGTAGGAAAAATGTGTATACCAGTTGCACTTGGCTGCACAAATTTTGTTCTGCTAGGTTGAAACATTCCTTTGCAGGATGACTTTGAATATTGAGGTTTTACTACATTTTCCCCTATAGGGATACATGCTTTTGAAAATCTAAATCAAACACGGTTTGTGCTAGCTGCTTGAAACTTGACTCACTGAATGAATTCTCATTGTGCTCTCTATGCTCTGTAACCAGTTTATGTACCCCTAAGCAGAGCAAAGAAAAATAGACTTTCATTTGAAAGTGTTTGTAGAGCATCCACAGAACTCAGAGTTTACCGGACTCTCAGCAAATATTTTTTCACCCGATCTTGTTGATACTTGGCAGCAAAAATGAGTATATGAGTTGCACTTGGCACCCCACATTTCGTAATCTTATGTTGAAGAGTTCCTTTGCAGGAACACTTTGAATTTTTAGGTTTCACTTCTTTTTTCCCTATATGAATACATGCATTTGGAATGCTAAATCAAACACAGTTTGTGATACCTGTTTGAAACTTGGCTCACTCAATTAGTTCTCAGTGCACTCTCTATGCATTGTCCCCTGCTGAAGTATCCCCAAGCAGAGGCAAGGAAAATACGCTTTCTTATGTAAGTGTTTGCAGAGCTTCCACAAAACTCCCAAGTTTACTGGAATTTCAGCGAATATTTTTTCACTTGATCTTGTTGATACTAGGTAAGAAAGATGAGTATACCAGTTGCATTTGGTTGCCAAAATTACGTTCTTCTTAGTTGAAGCATTTGCTTTCAGGAAGACATTGAATTTTGGGGGTTTCTCTTCATTTGAACCTATAGGAATACATGCATTTGGAACTCTAAATCAAACACTCTTTGTGCTAGCTGCTTGAAGCTTGACTCACTCAATTAGTTCCTGGTGTGCTCTCTGTGCTTTGTTCCCTGTTGAAGTGGCCCTAAGTGGAGGCGAGGAACATACGCTTTCCTTAGAAAGCATTTACAGAGCTTCAACAGAGCTCCAAGTTAACTGGAATCTCTGCAAATATTTACTCACCTGATCTTGATGATCCTTGTCAGGAAAGATGAGGATACCAGTTGCACTTAGCTACCCAAATTTCGTTCTTCTAGGTTGAAAAGTCCGTTTGCAGGAACACTTTGAATTTTTAGGTTTCACTTCACTTTTCCTTATAGGGACGTATGCATTTGGAATTATAAATCAAACACGGTTTATGCTAGCTGCTTGAAACTGAAACTCACTCAACTAGTTCTCAGTGCGATCTCTATGCTTTGTTTTCTGTTGAAGTAACCCTAAGCAGAGGCAAGGGAAAGAAACTTTCATTTGAAAGCATTTGCAGTGATTCCACAGAACTTTGAGTTTCCTGGAATCTCAGCAAATATTTTTTCACCCTAACTTGTTGTTACTCGACAGGAAAGATAAGTATACCGGTTGCATGTGGCTGCCCAAATTTAGATCTTCTAGGTTGAATAGTTCGTTTGCAGGAATACTTTGAAATTTTAGGTTTCACTTCCTTTTCCCCTATAGGGATACATGCATTTGGAACTCTAACTCAGACACGGTTTGTACTAGCTGCATGAAACTTGACTCACTCAGTTAGTTCTCAGTGCACTCTCTATGCTTTGTTTCCTGATGAAGTAGCCCCAAGCAGAGGCAAGGAACATACACTTTCATCTGAAAGCATTTGCAAAGCTTCCACAGAACTCTTGAGTTTACTGGAATCTCAGCAAAATTTTTTCACCAGATCTTGATGATACTGGGCAGCAAAGATGAGTTTAGTGGTTTCACTTGGCTGCCCAAATTTCGTTCTTCAGGGTTGAAGCGTTCGTTTGCAGGAGCACTTTGAATTTCCAGTTTCCCTTCCTTTTCCCTTATAGGGATACATGCATTTGGAACTGTATATCAAACATGGTTTGTGCTAGCTTCTTCAAACTTGACTCACTCCATTAGTTCGTGGTGTGCTCTCTATGCTTTGTTCCCTGTGGTAGTAGCTCTACGCAGAGGCAAGGAACATACACTTTCATCTGAAAGCATTTGCAAAGCTTCCACAGAACTCTGAGTTTTCTGGAATCTCAGCAAATATTTATTCACCCGAACTTGTTGATACTTAGCCGGAAAAATGTGTATACCAGTTGCACTTGGCTGCCCAAATTTCGTTTTTCCGTTTGAAGCATTCATTTTCAGGAACACTTTCTTTTTAGGTTTGAATTCCTTTCCCCCTATATGGATACATGAATTTGGAACTGTAAATCAATCATGGTTTGTGCTAGCTGCTTGAAACTTGACTCAGTCAATGAGTTCTCAGTGTGCTCTCTATGCATTTCTCCCTGTGAAAGTAGCTGTAAGCAAAGGCAAGGAAATACACTTTCATTTTAAAGCGTTTGCAGAGCTCCCACAGAACTCTTAGTTTACAAGAATATCAGAAAAAGATTTTCACCCGTTCTTTTTGATACTTGGCAGGAAAGATCGCTATACCAGTTGCACTTGGCTTCCCAAATTTCATTCTTCTAGGTTCAACTGTTCCTTTCCAGGAACACTTTGAATTTTTAGGTTTCACTTCGTTTTCCCCTATAGGGATACATGCATTTGGAACTCTAACGCAAACACGGATTTTGCTAGCAGCTTGAAACTTGACACACTCGATTAGTTCTCAGTGTGGTCTCTATGCTTTGTTCCCTGTTGAAGTAGCTCTAAACAGAGACAATGAAAATACAGTTTCATTGAAAGTGTTTGCAGAGCTTCCGTAGAACTATGAGTTTACTGTAATCTCAGCTAATATTTTTTCACCCGATCTTCTTGATATTCGACAGGAGAGATAAGTATACAAGTTGTCCTTGGCTGTTCCAATTTCGTGCTTCTCGATTGAAACGTTCGTTTGCAGGAAAACTTTGAATTTTTAGGTTTCACTTCATTTTCCCCTATAGGGATACATGCATTTGGAACTCTAAATCAAACACGGTTTTTGCTGTGTGCTTGTAACTTGACTCACTCAACTAGTTCTCAGTGCACTCTCTATGCATTGTTCCCTGTTGAAGTAGCCCTAAGCAGAGGCAAGGAAAACACACTTTCTTTGGAAAGTATTCACCGAGGTTCGAAAAAACTCAGAGATTACTGAAACCTCAGCAAATATTTTGTCACCCTATCTTGTTGATACTTGGTAGGAAAAATGTGTATACCAGTTGCACTTGGCTGCACAAATTTTGTTCTGCTAGGTTGAAACATTCCTTTGCAGGATGACTTTGAATATTGAGGTTTTACTACATTTTCCCCTATAGGGATACATGCTTTTGAAAATCTAAATCAAACACGGTTTGTGCTAGCTGCTTGAAACTTGACTCACTGAATGAATTCTCATTGTGCTCTCTATGCTCTGTAACCGGTTTATGTACCCCTAAGCAGAGCAAAGAAAAATAGACTTTCATTTGAAAGTGTTTGTAGAGCATCCACAGAACTCAGAGTTTACCGCACTCTCAGCAAATATTTTTTCACCCGATCTTGTTGATACTTGGCAGCAAAAATGAGTATATGAGTTGCACTTGGCACCCCACATTTCGTAATCTTATGTTGAAGAGTTCCTTTGCAGGAACACTTTGAATTTTTAGGTTTCACTTCTTTTTTCCCTATATGAATACATGCATTTGGAATGCTAAATCAAACACAGTTTGTGATACCTGTTTGAAACTTGGCTCACTCAATTAGTTCTCAGTGCACTCTCTATGCATTGTCCCCTGCTGAAGTATCCCCAAGCAGAGGCAAGGAAAATACGCTTTCTTATGTAAGTGTTTGCAGAGCTTCCACAAAACTCCCAAGTTTACTGGAATTTCAGCGAATATTTTTTCACTTGATCTTGTTGATACTAGGTAAGAAAGATGAGTATACCAGTTGCATTTGGTTGCCAAAATTACGTTCTTCTTAGTTGAAGCATTTGCTTTCAGGAAGACATTGAATTTTGGGGGTTTCTCTTCATTTGAACCTATAGGAATACATGCATTTGGAACTCTAAATCAAACACTCTTTGTGCTAGCTGCTTGAAGCTTGACTCACTCAATTAGTTCCTGGTGTGCTCTCTGTGCTTTGTTCCCTGTTGAAGTGGCCCTAAGTGGAGGCGAGGAACATACACTTTCCTTAGAAAGCATTTACAGAGCTTCAACAGAGCTCCAAGTTAACTGGAATCTCTGCAAATATTTACTCACCTGATCTTGATGATCCTTGTCAGGAAAGATGAGGATACCAGTTGCACTTAGCTACCCAAATTTCGTTCTTCTAGGTTGAAAAGTCCGTTTGCAGGAACACTTTGAATTTTTAGGTTTCACTTCACTTTTCCTTATAGGGACGTATGCATTTGGAATTATAAATCAAACACGGTTTATGCTAGCTGCTTGAAACTGAAACTCACTCAAGTAGTTCTCAGTGCGATCTCTATGCTTTGTTTTCTGTTGAAGTAACCCTAAGCAGAGGCAAGGGAAAGAAACTTTCATTTGAAAGCATTTGCAGTGATTCCACAGAACTTTGAGTTTCCTGGAATCTCAGCAAATATTTTTTCACCCTAACTTGTTGTTACTCGACAGGAAAGATAAGTATACCGGTTGCATGTGGCTGCCCAAATTTAGATCTTCTAGGTTGAATAGTTCGTTTGCAGGAATACTTTGAAATTTTAGGTTTCACTTCCTTTTCCCCTATAGGGATACATGCATTTGGAACTCTAACTCAGACAGGGTTTGTACTAGCTGCATGAAACTTGACTCACTCAGTTAGTTCTCAGTGCACTCTCTATGCTTTGTTTCCTGATGAAGTAGCCCCAAGCAGAGGCAAGGAACATACACTTTCATCTGAAAGCATTTGCAAAGCTTCCACAGAACTCTTGAGTTTACTGGAATCTCAGCAAAATTTTTTCACCAGATCTTGATGATACTGGGCAGCAAAGATGAGTTTAGTGGTTTCACTTGGCTGCCCAAATTTCGTTCTTCAGGGTTGAAGCGTTCGTTTGCAGGAGCACTTTGAATTTCCAGTTTCCCTTCCTTTTCCCTTATAGGGATACATGCATTTGGAACTGTATATCAAACATGGTTTGTGCTATCTTCTTCAAACTTGACTCACTCCATTAGTTCGTGGTGTGCTCTCTATGCTTTGTTCCCTGTGGTAGTAGCTCTACGCAGAGGCAAGGAACATACACTTTCATCTGAAAGCATTTGCAAAGCTTCCACAGAACTCTGAGTTTTCTGGAATCTCAGCAAATATTTATTCACCCGAACTTGTTGATACTTAGCCGGAAAAATGTGTATACCAGTTGCACTTGGCTGCCCAAATTTCGTTTTTCCGTTTGAAGCATTCATTTTCAGGAACACTTTCTTTTTAGGTTTGAATTCCTTTCCCCCTATATGGATACATGAATTTGGAACTGTAAATCAATCATGGTTTGTGCTAGCTGCTTGAAACTTGACTCAGTCAATGAGTTCTCAGTGTGCTCTCTATGCATTTCTCCCTGTGAAAGTAGCTGTAAGAAAAGGCAAGGAAATACACTTTCATTTTAAAGCGTTTGCAGAGCTCCCACAGAACTCTTAGTTTACAAGAATATCAGGAAAAAGATTTTCACCCGTTCTTGTTGATACTTGGCAGGAAAGATCGCTATACCAGTTGCACTTGGCTTCCCAAATTTCATTCTTCTAGGTTCAACTGTTCCTTTCCAGGAACACTTTGAATTTTTAGGTTTCGCTTCGTTTTCCCCTATAGGGATACATGCATTGGAACTCTAAAGGAAACACGGATATTGCTAGCGGCTTGAAACTTGACACACTCGATTAGTTCTCAGTGTGGTATCTATGCTTTGTTCCCTGTTGAAGTAGCTCTAAACAGAGACAATGAAAATACACTTTCATTTGAAAGTGTTTGCAGAGCTTCCGTAGAACTATGAGTTTACTGGAATCTCAGATAATATTTTTTTCACCCGATCTTCTTGATATTCGACAGGAGAGATAAGTATACAAGTTGTCCTTGGCTGTTCCAATTTCATGCTTCTCGATTGAAACGTTCGTTTGCAGGAAAACTTTGAATTTTTAGGTTTCACTTCATTTTCCCCTATAGGGATACATACATTTGGAACTCTAAATCAAACACGGTTTTTGCTGTGTGCTTGTAACTTGACTCACTCAACTAGTTCTCAGTGCACTCTCTATGCATTGTTCCCTGTTGAAGTAGCCCTAAGCAGAGGCAAGGAAAACACACTTTCTTTGGAAAGTATTCACCGAGGTTCGAAAAAACTCAGAGATTACTGAAACCTCAGCAAATATTTTGTCACCCTATCTTGTTGATACTTGGTAGGAAAAATGTGTATACCAGTTGCACTTGGCTGCACAAATTTTGTTCTGCTAGGTTGAAACATTCCTTTGCAGGATGACTTTGAATATTGAGGTTTTACTACATTTTCCCCTATAGGGATACATGCTTTTGAAAATCTAAATCAAACACGGTTTGTGCTAGCTGCTTGAAACTTGACTCACTGAATGAATTCTCATTGTGCTCTCTATGCTCTGTAACCGGTTTATGTACCCCTAAGCAGAGCAAAGAAAAATAGACTTTCATTTGAAAGTGTTTGTAGAGCATCCACAGAACTCAGAGTTTACCGGACTCTCAGCAAATATTTTTTCACCCGATCTTGTTGATACTTGGCAGCAAAAATGAGTATATGAGTTGCACTTGGCACCCCACATTTCGTAATCTTATGTTGAAGAGTTCCTTTGCAGGAACACTTTGAATTTTTAGGTTTCACTTCTTTTTTCCCCATATGAATACATGCATTTGGAATGCTAAATCAAACACAGTTTGTGATACCTGTTTGAAACTTGGCTCACTCAATTAGTTCTCAGTGCACTCTCTATGCATTGTCCCCTGCTGAAGTATCCCCAAGCAGAGGCAAGGAAAATACGCTTTCTTATGTAAGTGTTTGCAGAGCTTCCACAAAACTCCCAAGTTTACTGGAATTTCAGCGAATATTTTTTCACTTGATCTTGTTGATACTAGGTAAGAAAGATGAGTATACCAGTTGCATTTGGTTGCCAAAATTACGTTCTTCTTAGTTGAAGCATTTGCTTTCAGGAAGACATTGAATTTTGGGGGTTTCTCTTCATATGAACCCATAGGAATACATGCATTTGGAACTCTAAATCAAACACTCTTTGTGCTAGCTGCTTGAAGCTTGACTCACTCAATTAGTTCCTGGTGTGCTCTCTGTGCTTTGTTCCCTGTTGAAGTGGCCCTAAGTGGAGACGAGGAACATACGCTTACTTTGGAAAGCATTTACAGAGCTTCAACAGAGCTCCAAGTTAACTGGAATCTCTGCAAATATTTACTCACCTGATCTTGATGATCCTTGTCGGGAAAGATGAGTATACCAGTTGCACTTAGCTACCCAAATTTCGTTCTTCTAGGTTGAAAAGTCCGTTTGCAGGAACACTTTGAATTTTTAGGTTTCACTTCACTTTTCCTTATAGGGACGTATGCATTTGGAATTATAAATCAAACACGGTTTATGCTACATGCTTGAAACTGAAACTCACTCAACTAGTTCTCAGTGCGATCTCTATGCTTTGTTTTCTGTTGAAGTAACCCTAAGCAGAGGCAAGGGAAAGAAACTTTCATTTGAAAGCATTTGCAGTGATTCCACAGAACTTTGAGTTTCCTGGAATCTCAGCAAATATTTTTTTCACCCTAACTTGTTGTTACTCGACAGGAAAGATAAGTATACCGGTTGCATTTGGCTGCCCAAATTTAGATCTTCTAGGTTGAATAGTTCGTTTGCAGGAATACTTTGAAATTTTAGGTTTCACTTCATTTTCCCCTATAGGGATACATGCATTTGGAACTCTAACTCAGACACTGTTTGTACTAGCTGCATGAAACTTGACTCACTCAGTTAGTTCTCAGTGCACTCTCTATGCTTTGTTTCCTGATGAAGTAGCCCCAAGCAGAGGCAAGGAACATACACTTTCATCTGAAAGCATTTGCAAAGCTTCCACAGAACTCTTGAGTTTACTGGAATCTCAGCAAAATTTTTTCACCAGATCTTGATGATACTGGGCAGCAAAGATGAGTTTAGTGGTTTCACTTGGCTGCCCAAATTTCGTTCTTCAGGGTTGAAGCGTTCGTTTGCAGGAGCACTTTGAATTTCCAGTTTCCCTTCCTTTTCCCTTATAGGGATACATGCATTTGGAACTGTATATCAAACATGGTTTGTGCTAGCTTCTTCAAACTTGACTCACTCCATTAGTTCGTGGTGTGCTCTCTATGCTTTGTTCCCTGTGGTAGTAGCTCTAAGCAGAGGCAAGGAACATACACTTCCATCTGAAAGCATTTGCAAAGCTTCCACAGAACTCTGAGTTTTCTGGAATCTCAGCAAATATTTATTCACCCGAACTTGTTGATACTTAGCCGGAAAAATGTGTATACCAGTTGCACTTGGCTGCCCAAATTTCGTTTTTCCGTTTGAAGCATTCATTTTCAGGAACACTTTCTTTTTAGGTTTGAATTCCTTTCCCCCTATATGGATACATGAATTTGGAACTGTAAATCTATCATGGTTTGTGCTAGCTGCTTGAAACTTGACTCAGTCAATGAGTTCTCAGTGTGCTCTCTATGCATTTCTCCCTGTGAAAGTAGCTGTAAGCAAAGGCAAGGAAATACACTTTCATTTTAGCAGGAAAGATCGCTATACCAGTTGCACTTGGCTTCCCAAATTTCATTCTTCTAGGTTCAACTGTTCCTTTCCAGGAACACTTTGAATTTTTAGGTTTCGCTTCGTTTTCCCCTATAGGGATACATGCATTTGGAACTCTAAATGAAACACGGATATTGCTAGCGGCTTGAAACTTGACACACTCGATTAGTTCTCAGTGTGGTCTCTATGCTTTGTTCCCTGTTGAAGTAGCTCTAAACAGAGACAATGAAAATACACTTTCATTTGAAAGTGTTTGCAGAGCTTCCGTAGAACTATGAGTTTACTGGAATCTCAGATAATATTTTTTTCACCCGATCTTCTTGATATTCGACAGGAGAGATAAGTATACAAGTTGTCCTTGGCTGTTCCAATTTCGTGCTTCTCGATTGAAACGTTCGTTTGCAGGAAAACTTTGAATTTTTAGGTTTCACTTCATTTTCCCCTATAGGGATACATACATTTGGAACTCTAAATCAAACACGGTTTTTGCTGTGTGCTTGTAACTTGACTCACTCAACTAGTTCTCAGTGCACTCTCTATGCATTGTTCCCTGTTGAAGTAGCCCTAAGCAGAGGCAAGGAAAACACACTTTCTTTGGAAAGTATTCACCGAGGTTCGAAAAAACTCAGAGATTACTGAAACCTCAGCAAATATTTTGTCACCCTATCTTGTTGATACTTGGTAGGAAAAATGTGTATACCAGTTGCACTTGGCTGCACAAATTTTGTTCTGCTAGGTTGAAACATTCCTTTGCAGGATGACTTTGAATATTGAGGTTTTACTACATTTTCCCCTATAGGGATACATGCTTTTGAAAATCTAAATCAAACACGGTTTGTGCTAGCTGCTTGAAACTTGACTCACTGAATGAATTCTCATTGTGCTCTCTATGCTCTGTAACCGGTTTATGTACCCCTAAGCAGAGCAAAGAAAAATAGACTTTCATTTGAAAGTGTTTGTAGAGCATCCACAGAACTCAGAGTTTACCGGACTCTCAGCAAATATTTTTTCACCCGATCTTGTTGATACTTGGCAGCAAAAATGAGTATATGAGTTGCACTTGGCACCCCACATTTCGTAATCTTATGTTGAAGAGTTCCTTTGCAGGAACACTTTGAATTTTTAGGTTTCACTTCTTTTTTCCCTATATGAATACATGCATTTGGAATGCTAAATCAAACACAGTTTGTGATACCTGTTTGAAACTTGGCTCACTCAATTAGTTCTCAGTGCACTCTCTATGCATTGTCCCCTGCTGAAGTATCCCCAAGCAGAGGCAAGGAAAATACGCTTTCTTATGTAAGTGTTTGCAGAGCTTCCACAAAACTCCCAAGTTTACTGGAATTTCAGCGAATATTTTTTCACTTGATCTTGTTGATACTAGGTAAGAAAGATGAGTATACCAGTTGCATTTGGTTGCCAAAATTACGTTCTTCTTAGTTGAAGCATTTGCTTTCAGGAAGACATTGAATTTTGGGGGTTTCTCTTCATTTGAACCCATAGGAATACATGCATTTGGAACTCTAAATCAAACACTCTTTGTGCTAGCTGCTTGAAGCTTGACTCACTCAATTAGTTCCTGGTGTGCTCTCTGTGCTTTGTTCCCTGTTGAAGTGGCCCTAAGTGGAGGCGAGGAACATACGCTTTCCTTAGAAAGCATTTACAGAGCTTCAACAGAGCTCCAAGTTAACTGGAATCTCTGCAAATATTTACTCACCTGATCTTGATGATCCTTGTCAGGAAAGATGAGGATACCAGTTGCACTTAGCTACCCAAATTTCGTTCTTCTAGGTTGAAAAGTCCGTTTGCAGGAACACTTTGAATTTTTAGGTTTCACTTCACTTTTCCTTATAGGGACGTATGCATTTGGAATTATAAATCAAACACGGTTTATGCTAGCTGCTTGAAACTGAAACTCACTCAACTAGTTCTCAGTGCGATCTCTATGCTTTGTTTTCTGTTGAAGTAACCCTAAGCAGAGGCAAGGGAAAGAAACTTTCATTTGAAAGCATTTGCAGTGATTCCACAGAACTTTGAGTTTCCTGGAATCTCAGCAAATATTTTTTCACCCTAACTTGTTGTTACTCGACAGGAAAGATAAGTATACCGGTTGCATGTGGCTGCCCAAATTTAGATCTTCTAGGTTGAATAGTTCGTTTGCAGGAATACTTTGAAATTTTAGGTTTCACTTCATTTTCCCCTATAGGGATACATGCATTTGGAACTCTAACTCAGACACGGTTTGTACTAGCTGCATGAAACTTGACTCACTCAGTTAGTTCTCAGTGCACTCTCTATGCTTTGTTTCCTGATGAAGTAGCCCCAAGCAGAGGCAAGGAACATACACTTTCATCTGAAAGCATTTGCAAAGCTTCCACAGAACTCTTGAGTTTACTGGAATCTCAGCAAAATTTTTTCACCAGATCTTGATGATACTGGGCAGCAAAGATGAGTTTAGTGGTTTCACTTGGCTGCCCAAATTTCGTTCTTCAGGGTTGAAGCGTTCGTTTGCAGGAGCACTTTGAATTTCCAGTTTCCCTTCCTTTTCCCTTATAGGGATACATGCATTTGGAACTGTATATCAAACATGGTTTGTGCTAGCTTCTTCAAACTTGACTCACTCCATTAGTTCGTGGTGTGCTCTCTATGCTTTGTTCCCTGTGGTAGTAGCTCTAAGCAGAGGCAAGGAACATACACTTTCATCTGAAAGCATTTGCAAAGCTTCCACAGAACTCTGAGTTTTCTGGAATCTCAGCAAATATTTATTCACCCGAACTTGTTGATACTTAGCCGGAAAAATGTGTATACCAGTTGCACTTGGCTGCCCAAATTTCGTTTTTCCGTTTGAAGCATTCATTTTCAGGAACACTTTCTTTTTAGGTTTGAATTCCTTTCCCCCTATATGGATACATGAATTTGGAACTGTAAATCAATCATGGTTTGTGCTAGCTGCTTGAAACTTGACTCAGTCAATGAGTTCTCAGTGTGCTCTCTATGCATTTCTCCCTGTGAAAGTAGCTGTAAGCAAAGGCAAGGAAATACACTTTCATTTTAAAGCGTTTGCAGAGCTCCCACAGAACTCTTAGTTTACAAGAATATCAGAAAAAGATTTTCACCCGTTCTTTTTGATACTTGGCAGGAAAGATCGCTATACCAGTTGCACTTGGCTTCCCAAATTTCATTCTTCTAGGTTCAACTGTTCCTTTCCAGGAACACTTTGAATTTTTAGGTTTCGCTTCGTTTTCCCCTATAGGGATACATGCATTGGAACTCTAAATGAAACACGGATATTGCTAGCGGCTTGAAACTTGACACACTCGATTAGTTCTCAGTGTGGTATCTATGCTTTGTTCCCTGTTGAAGTAGCTCTAAACAGAGACAATGAAAATACACTTTCATTTGAAAGTGTTTGCAGAGCTTCCGTAGAACTATGAGTTTACTGGAATCTCAGATAATATTTTTTTCACCCGATCTTCTTGATATTCAACAGGAGAGATAAGTATACAAGTTGTCCTTGGCTGTTCCAATTTCGTGCTTCTCGATTGAAACGTTCGTTTGCAGGAAAACTTTGAATTTTTAGGTTTCACTTCATTTTCCCCTATAGGGATACATACATTTGGAACTCTAAATCAAACACGGTTTTTGCTGTGTGCTTGTAACTTGACTCACTCAACTAGTTCTCAGTGCACTCTCTATGCATTGTTCCCTGTTGAAGTAGCCCTAAGCAGAGGCAAGGAAAACACACTTTCTTTGGAAAGTATTCACCGAGGTTCGAAAAAACTCAGAGATTACTGAAACCTCAGCAAATATTTTGTCACCCTATCTTGTTGATACTTGGTAGGAAAAATGTGTATACCAGTTGCACTTGGCTGCACAAATTTTGTTCTGCTAGGTTGAAACATTCCTTTGCAGGATGACTTTGAATATTGAGGTTTTACTACATTTTCCCCTATAGGGATACATGCTTTTGAAAATCTAAATCAAACACGGTTTGTGCTAGCTGCTTGAAACTTGACTCACTGAATGAATTCTCATTGTGCTCTCTATGCTCTGTAACCGGTTTATGTACCCCTAAGCAGAGCAAAGAAAAATAGACTTTCATTTGAAAGTGTTTGTAGAGCATCCACAGAACTCAGAGTTTACCGGACTCTCAGCAAATATTTTTTCACCCGATCTTGTTGATACTTGGCAGCAAAAATGAGTATATGAGTTGCACTTGGCACCCCACATTTCGTAATCTTATGTTGAAGAGTTCCTTTGCAGGAACACTTTGAATTTTTAGGTTTCACTTCTTTTTTCCCTATATGAATACATGCATTTGGAATGCTAAATCAAACACAGTTTGTGATACCTGTTTGAAACTTGGCTCACTCAATTAGTTCTCAGTGCACTCTCTATGCATTGTCCCCTGCTGAAGTATCCCCAAGCAGAGGCAAGGAAAATACGCTTTCTTATGTAAGTGTTTGCAGAGCTTCCACAAAACTCCCAAGTTTACTGGAATTTCAGCGAATATTTTTTCACTTGATCTTGTTGATACTAGGTAAGAAAGATGAGTATACCAGTTGCATTTGGTTGCCAAAATTACGTTCTTCTTAGTTGAAGCATTTGCTTTCAGGAAGACATTGAATTTTGGGGGTTTCTCTTCATTTGAACCCATAGGAATACATGCATTTGGAACTCTAAATCAAACACTCTTTGTGCTAGCTGCTTGAAGCTTGACTCACTCAATTAGTTCCTGGTGTGCTCTCTGTGCTTTGTTCCCTGTTGAAGTGGCCCTAAGTGGAGGCGAGGAACATACGCTTTCCTTAGAAAGCATTTACAGAGCTTCAACAGAGCTCCAAGTTAACTGGAATCTCTGCAAATATTTACTCACCTGATCTTGATGATCCTTGTCAGGAAAGATGAGGATACCAGTTGCACTTAGCTACCCAAATTTCGTTCTTCTAGGTTGAAAAGTCCGTTTGCAGGAACACTTTGAATTTTTAGGTTTCACTTCACTTTTCCTTATAGGGACGTATGCATTTGGAATTATAAATCAAACACGGTTTATGCTAGCTGCTTGAAACTGAAACTCACTCAACTAGTTCTCAGTGCGATCTCTATGCTTTGTTTTCTGTTGAAGTAACCCTAAGCAGAGGCAAGGGAAAGAAACTTTCATTTGAAAGCATTTGCAGTGATTCCACAGAACTTTGAGTTTCCTGGAATCTCAGCAAATATTTTTTCACCCTAACTTGTTGTTACTCGACAGGAAAGATAAGTATACCGGTTGCATGTGGCTGCCCAAATTTAGATCTTCTAGGTTGAATAGTTCGTTTGCAGGAATACTTTGAAATTTTAGGTTTCACTTCCTTTTCCCCTATAGGGATACATGCATTTGGAACTCTAACTCAGACACGGTTTGTACTAGCTGCATGAAACTTGACTCACTCAGTTAGTTCTCAGTGCACTCTCTATGCTTTGTTTCCTGATGAAGTAGCCCCAAGCAGAGGCAAGGAACATACACTTTCATCTGAAAGCATTTGCAAAGCTTCCACAGAACTCTTGAGTTTACTGGAATCTCAGCAAAATTTTTTCACCAGATCTTGATGATACTGGGCAGCAAAGATGAGTTTAGTGGTTTCACTTGGCTGCCCAAATTTCGTTCTTCAGGGTTGAAGCGTTCGTTTGCAGGAGCACTTTGAATTTCCAGTTTCCCTTCCTTTTCCCTTATAGGGATACATGCATTTGGAACTGTATATCAAACATGGTTTGTGCTAGCTTCTTCAAACTTGACTCACTCCATTAGTTCGTGGTGTGCTCTCTATGCTTTGTTCCCTGTGGTAGTAGCTCTACGCAGAGGCAAGGAACATACACTTTCATCTGAAAGCATTTGCAAAGCTTCCACAGAACTCTGAGTTTTCTGGAATCTCAGCAAATATTTATTCACCCGAACTTGTTGATACTTAGCCGGAAAAATGTGTATACCAGTTGCACTTGGCTGCCCAAATTTCGTTTTTCCGTTTGAAGCATTCATTTTCAGGAACACTTTCTTTTTAGGTTTGAATTCCTTTCCCCCTATATGGATACATGAATTTGGAACTGTAAATCAATCATGGTTTGTGCTAGCTGCTTGAAACTTGACTCAGTCAATGAGTTCTCAGTGTGCTCTCTATGCATTTCTCCCTGTGAAAGTAGCTGTAAGCAAAGGCAAGGAAATACACTTTCATTTTAAAGCGTTTGCAGAGCTCCCACAGAACTCTTAGTTTACAAGAATATCAGAAAAAGATTTTCACCCGTTCTTTTTGATACTTGGCAGGAAAGATCGCTATACCAGTTGCACTTGGCTTCCCAAATTTCATTCTTCTAGGTTCAACTGTTCCTTTCCAGGAACACTTTGAATTTTTAGGTTTCGCTTCGTTTTCCCCTATAGGGATACATGCATTGGAACTCTAAATGAAACACGGATATTGCTAGCGGCTTGAAACTTGACACACTCGATTAGTTCTCAGTGTGGTATCTATGCTTTGTTCCCTGTTGAAGTAGCTCTAAACAGAGACAATGAAAATACACTTTCATTTGAAAGTGTTTGCAGAGCTTCAGTAGAACTATGAGTTTACTGGAATCTCAGATAATATTTTTTTCACCCGATCTTCTTGATATTCAACAGGAGAGATAAGTATGCAAGTTGTCCTTGGCTGTTCCAATTTCGTGCTTCTCGATTGAAACGTTCGTTTGCAGGAAAACTTTGAATTTTTAGGTTTCACTTCATTTTCCCCTATAGGGATACATACATTTGGAACTCTAAATCAAACACGGTTTTTGCTGTGTGCTTGTAACTTGACTCACTCAACTAGTTCTCAGTGCACTCTCTATGCATTGTTCCCTGTTGAAGTAGCCCTAAGCAGAGGCAAGGAAAACACACTTTCTTTGGAAAGTATTCACCGAGGTTCGAAAAAACTCAGAGATTACTGAAACCTCAGCAAATATTTTGTCACCCTATCTTGTTGATACTTGGTAGGAAAAATGTGTATACCAGTTGCACTTGGCTGCACAAATTTTGTTCTGCTAGGTTGAAACATTCCTTTGCAGGATGACTTTGAATATTGAGGTTTTACTACATTTTCCCCTATAGGGATACATGCTTTTGAAAATCTAAATCAAACACGGTTTGTGCTAGCTGCTTGAAACTTGACTCACTGAATGAATTCTCATTGTGCTCTCTATGCTCTGTAACCGGTTTATGTACCCCTAAGCAGAGCAAAGAAAAATAGACTTTCATTTGAAAGTGTTTGTAGAGCATCCACAGAACTCAGAGTTTACCGGACTCTCAGCAAATATTTTTTCACCCGATCTTGTTGATACTTGGCAGCAAAAATGAGTATATGAGTTGCACTTGGCACCCCACATTTCGTAATCTTATGTTGAAGAGTTCCTTTGCAGGAACACTTTGAATTTTTAGGTTTCACTTCTTTTTTCCCTATATGAATACATGCATTTGGAATGCTAAATCAAACACAGTTTGTGATACCTGTTTGAAACTTGGCTCACTCAATTAGTTCTCAGTGCACTCTCTATGCATTGTCCCCTGCTGAAGTATCCCCAAGCAGAGGCAAGGAAAATACGCTTTCTTATGTAAGTGTTTGCAGAGCTTCCACAAAACTCCCAAGTTTACTGGAATTTCAGCGAATATTTTTTCACTTGATCTTGTTGATACTAGGTAAGAAAGATGAGTATACCAGTTGCATTTGGTTGCCAAAATTACGTTCTTCTTAGTTGAAGCATTTGCTTTCAGGAAGACATTGAATTTTGGGGGTTTCTCTTCATTTGAACCCATAGGAATACATGCATTTGGAACTCTAAATCAAACATTCTTTGTGCTAGCTGCTTGAAGCTTGACTCACTCAATTAGTTCCTGGTGTGCTCTCTGTGCTTTGTTCCCTGTTGAAGTGGCCCTAAGTGGAGGCGAGGAACATACGCTTTCCTTAGAAAGCATTTACAGAGCTTCAACAGAGCTCCAAGTTAACTGGAATCTCTGCAAATATTTACTCACCTGATCTTGATGATCCTTGTCGGGAAAGATGAGGATACCAGTTGCACTTAGCTACCCAAATTTCGTTCTTCTAGGTTGAAAAGTCCGTTTGCAGGAACACTTTGAATTTTTAGGTTTCACTTCACTTTTCCTTATAGGGACGTGTGCATTTGGAATTATAAATCAAACACGGTTTATGCTACATGCTTGAAACTGAAACTCACTCAACTAGTTCTCAGTGCGATCTCTATGCTTTGTTTTCTGTTGAAGTAACCCTAAGCAGAGGCAAGGGAAAGAAACTTTCATTTGAAAGCATTTGCAGTGATTCCACAGAACTTTGAGTTTCCTGGAATCTCAGCAAATATTTTTTCACCCTAACTTGTTGTTACTCGACAGGAAAGATAAGTATACCGGTTGCATGTGGCTGCCCAAATTTAGATCTTCTAGGTTGAATAGTTCGTTTGCAGGAATACTTTGAAATTTTAGGTTTCACTTCCTTTTCCCCTATAGGGATACATGCATTTGGAACTCTAACTCAGACACGGTTTGTACTAGCTGCATGAAACTTGACTCACTCAGTTAGTTCTCAGTGCACTCTCTATGCTTTGTTTCCTGATGAAGTAGCCCCAAGCAGAGGCAAGGAACATACACTTTCATCTGAAAGCATTTGCAAAGCTTCCACAGAACTCTTGAGTTTACTGGAATCTCAGCAAAATTTTTTCACCAGATCTTGATGATACTGGGCAGCAAAGATGAGTTTAGTGGTTTCACTTGGCTGCCCAAATTTCGTTCTTCAGGGTTGAAGCGTTCGTTTGCAGGAGCACTTTGAATTTCCAGTTTCCCTTCCTTTTCCCTTATAGGGATACATGCATTTGGAACTGTATATCAAACATGGTTTGTGCTAGCTTCTTCAAACTTGACTCACTCCATTAGTTCGTGGTGTGCTCTCTATGCTTTGTTCCCTGTGGTAGTAGCTCTAAGCAGAGGCAAGGAACATACACTTTCATCTGAAAGCATTTGCAAAGCTTCCACAGAACTCTGAGTTTTCTGGAATCTCAGCAAATATTTATTCACCCGAACTTGTTGATACTTAGCCGGAAAAATGTGTATACCAGTTGCACTTGGCTGCCCAAATTTCGTTTTTCCGTTTGAAGCATTCATTTTCAGGAACACTTTCTTTTTAGGTTTGAATTCCTTTCCCCCTATATGGATACATGAATTTGGAACTGTAAATCAATCATGGTTTGTGCTAGCTGCTTGAAACTTGACTCAGTCAATGAGTTCTCAGTGTGCTCTCTATGCATTTCTCCCTGTGAAAGTAGCTGTAAGCAAAGGCAAGGAAATACACTTTCATTTTAAAGCGTTTGCAGAGCTCCCACAGAACTCTTAGTTTACAAGAATATCAGGAAAAAGATTTTCACCCATTCTTGTTGATACTTGGCAGGAAAGATCGCTATACCAGTTGCACTTGGCTTCCCAAATTTCATTCTTCTAGGTTCAACTGTTCCTTTCCAGGAACACTTTGAATTTTTAGGTTTCGCTTCGTTTTCCCCTATAGGGATACATGCATTGGAACTCTAAATGAAACACGGATATTGCTAGCGGCTTGAAACTTGACACACTCGATTAGTTCTCAGTGTGGTATCTATGCTTTGTTCCCTGTTGAAGTAGCTCTAAACAGAGACAATGAAAATACACTTTCATTTGAAAGTGTTTGCAGAGCTTCCGTAGAACTATGAGTTTACTGGAATCTCAGATAATATTTTTTTCACCCGATCTTCTTGATATTCAACAGGAGAGATAAGTATACAAGTTGTCCTTGGCTGTTCCAATTTCGTGCTTCTCGATTGAAACGTTCGTTTGCAGGAAAACTTTGAATTTTTAGGTTTCACTTCATTTTCCCCTATAGGGATACATACATTTGGAACTCTAAATCAAACACGGTTTTTGCTGTGTGCTTGTAACTTGACTCACTCAACTAGTTCTCAGTGCACTCTCTATGCATTGTTCCCTGTTGAAGTAGCCCTAAGCAGAGGCAAGGAAAACACACTTTCTTTGGAAAGTATTCACCGAGGTTCGAAAAAACTCAGAGATTACTGAAACCTCAGCAAATATTTTGTCACCCTATCTTGTTGATACTTGGTAGGAAAAATGTGTATACCAGTTGCACTTGGCTGCACAAATTTTGTTCTGCTAGGTTGAAACATTCCTTTGCAGGATGACTTTGAATATTGAGGTTTTACTACATTTTCCCCTATAGGGATACATGCTTTTGAAAATCTAAATCAAACACGGTTTGTGCTAGCTGCTTGAAACTTGACTCACTGAATGAATTCTCATTGTGCTCTCTATGCTCTGTAACCGGTTTATGTACCCCTAAGCAGAGCAAAGAAAAATAGACTTTCATTTGAAAGTGTTTGTAGAGCATCCACAGAACTCAGAGTTTACCGGACTCTCAGCAAATATTTTTTCACCCGATCTTGTTGATACTTGGCAGCAAAAATGAGTATATGAGTTGCACTTGGCACCCCACATTTCGTAATCTTATGTTGAAGAGTTCCTTTGCAGGAACACTTTGAATTTTTAGGTTTCACTTCTTTTTTCCCTATATGAATACATGCATTTGGAATGCTAAATCAAACACAGTTTGTGATACCTGTTTGAAACTTGGCTCACTCAATTAGTTCTCAGTGCACTCTCTATGCATTGTCCCCTGCTGAAGTATCCCCAAGCAGAGGCAAGGAAAATACGCTTTCTTATGTAAGTGTTTGCAGAGCTTCCACAAAACTCCCAAGTTTACTGGAATTTCAGCGAATATTTTTTAACTTGATCTTGTTGATACTAGGTAAGAAAGATGAGTATACCAGTTGCATTTGGT
The DNA here is from genome assembly GCF_047511675.1 of Marmota flaviventris. Lineage (NCBI taxonomy): Eukaryota > Metazoa > Chordata > Mammalia > Rodentia > Sciuridae > Marmota > Marmota flaviventris. The sequence continues at coordinate 35,345 of NW_027287784.1, read as the reverse complement.
TGCCAAATTACGTTCTTCTTAGTTGAAGCATTTGCTTTCAGGAAGACATTGAATTTTGGGGGTTTCTCTTCATTTGAACCCATAGGAATACATGCATTTGGAACTCTAAATCAAACACTCTTTGTGCTAGCTGCTTGAAGCTTGACTCACTCAATTAGTTCCTGGTGTGCTCTCTGTGCTTTGTTCCCTGTTGAAGTGGCCCTAAGTGGAGGCGAGGAACATACGCTTTCCTTAGAAAGCATTTACAGAGCTTCAACAGAGCTCCAAGTTAACTGGAATCTCTGCAAATATTTACTCACCTGATCTTGATGATCCTTGTCAGGAAAGATGAGGATACCAGTTGCACTTAGCTACCCAAATTTCGTTCTTCTAGGTTGAAAAGTCCGTTTGCAGGAACACTTTGAATTTTTAGGTTTCACTTCACTTTTCCTTATAGGGACGTATGCATTTGGAATTATAAATCAAACACGGTTTATGCTAGCTGCTTGAAACTGAAACTCACTCAACTAGTTCTCAGTGCGATCTCTATGCTTTGTTTTCTGTTGAAGTAACCCTAAGCAGAGGCAAGGGAAAGAAACTTTCATTTGAAAGCATTTGCAGTGATTCCACAGAACTTTGAGTTTCCTGGAATCTCAGCAAATATTTTTTCACCCTAACTTGTTGTTACTCGACAGGAAAGATAAGTATACCGGTTGCATGTGGCTGCCCAAATTTAGATCTTCTAGGTTGAATAGTTCGTTTGCAGGAATACTTTGAAATTTTAGGTTTCACTTCCTTTTCCCCTATAGGGATACATGCATTTGGAACTCTAACTCAGACACGGTTTGTACTAGCTGCATGAAACTTGACTCACTCAGTTAGTTCTCAGTGCACTCTCTATGCTTTGTTTCCTGATGAAGTAGCCCCAAGCAGAGCAAGGAACATACACTTTCATCTGAAAGCATTTGCAAAGCTTCCACAGAACTCTTGAGTTTACTGGAATCTCAGCAAAATTTTTTCACCAGATCTTGATGATACTGGGCAGCAAAGATGAGTTTAGTGGTTTCACTTGGCTGCCCAAATTTCGTTCTTCAGGGTTGAAGCGTTCGTTTGCAGGAGCACTTTGAATTTCCAGTTTCCCTTCCTTTTCCCTTATAGGGATACATGCATTTGGAACTGTATATCAAACATGGTTTGTGCTAGCTTCTTCAAACTTGACTCACTCCATTAGTTCGTGGTGTGCTCTCTATGCTTTGTTCCCTGTGGTAGTAGCTCTAAGCAGAGGCAAGGAACATACACTTTCATCTGAAAGCATTTGCAAAGCTTCCACAGAACTCTGAGTTTTCTGGAATCTCAGCAAATATTTATTCACCCGAACTTGTTGATACTTAGCCGGAAAAATGTGTATACCAGTTGCACTTGGCTGCCCAAATTTCGTTTTTCCGTTTGAAGCATTCATTTTCAGGAACACTTTCTTTTTAGGTTTGAATTCCTTATCCCTATATGGATACATGAATTTGGAACTGTAAATCAATCATGGTTTGTGCTAGCTGCTTGAAACTTGACTCAGTCAATGAGTTCTCAGTGTGCTCTCTATGCATTTCTCCCTGTGAAAGTAGCTGTAAGCAAAGGCAAGGAAATACACTTTCATTTTAAAGCGTTTGCAGAGCTCCCACAGAACTCTTAGTTTACAAGAATATCAGGAAAAAGATTTTCACCCATTCTTGTTGATACTTGGCAGGAAAGATCGCTATACCAGTTGCACTTGGCTTCCCAAATTTCATTCTTCTAGGTTCAACTGTTCCTTTCCAGGAACACTTTGAATTTTTAGGTTTCGCTTCGTTTTCCCCTATAGGGATACATGCATTGGAACTCTAAATGAAACACGGATATTGCTAGCGGCTTGAAACTTGACACACTCGATTAGTTCTCAGTGTGGTCTCTATGCTTTGTTCCCTGTTGAAGTAGCTCTAAACAGAGACAATGAAAGTACACTTTCATTTGAAAGTGTTTGCAGAGCTTCCGTAGAACTATGAGTTTACTGGAATCTCAGATAATATTTTTTTTCACCCGATCTTCTTGATATTCGACAGGAGAGATAAGTATACAAGTTGTCCTTGGCTGTTCCAATTTCGTGCTTCTCGATTGAAACGTTCGTTTGCAGGAAAACTTTGAATTTTAGGTTTCACTTCATTTTCCCTATAGGGATACATACATTTGGAACTCTAAATCAAACACGGTTTTTGCTGTGTGCTTGTAACTTGACTCACTCAACTAGTTCTCAGTGCACTCTCTATGCATTGTTCCCTGTTGAAGTAGCCCTAAGCAGAGGCAAGGAAAACACACTTTCTTTGGAAAGTATTCACCGAGGTTCGAAAAAAACTCAGAGATTACTGAAACCTCAGCAAATATTTTGTCACCCTATCTTGTTGATACTTGGTAGGAAAAATGTGTATACCAGTTGCACTTGGCTGCACAAATTTTGTTCTGCTAGGTTGAAACATTCCTTTGCAGGATGACTTTGAATATTGAGGTTTTACTACATTTTCCCCTATAGGGATACATGCTTTTGAAAATCTAAATCAAACACGGTTTGTGCTAGCTGCTTGAAACTTGACTCACTGAATGAATTCTCATTGTGCTCTCTATGCTCTGTAACCGGTTTATGTACCCCTAAGCAGAGCAAAGAAAAATAGACTTTCATTTGAAAGTGTTTGTAGAGCATCCACAGAACTCAGAGTTTACCGGACTCTCAGCAAATATTTTTTCACCCGATCTTGTTGATACTTGGCAGCAAAAATGAGTATATGAGTTGCACTTGGCACCCCACATTTCGTAATCTTATGTTGAAGAGTTCCTTTGCAGGAACACTTTGAATTTTTAGGTTTCACTTCTTTTTTCCCTATATGAATACATGCATTTGGAATGCTAAATCAAACACAGTTTGTGATACCTGTTTGAAACTTGGCTCACTCAATTAGTTCTCAGTGCACTCTCTATGCATTGTCCCCTGCTGAAGTATCCCCAAGCAGAGGCAAGGAAAATACGCTTTCTTATGTAAGTGTTTGCAGAGCTTCCACAAAACTCCCAAGTTTACTGGAATTTCAGCGAATATTTTTTCACTTGATCTTGTTGATACTAGGTAAGAAAGATGAGTATACCAGTTGCATTTGGTTGCCAAAATTACGTTCTTCTTAGTTGAAGCATTTGCTTTCAGGAAGACATGGAATTTTGGGGGTTTCTCTTCATTTGAACCTATAGGAATACATGCATTTGGAACTCTAAATCAAACACTCTTTGTGCTAGCTGCTTGAAGCTTGACTCACTCAATTAGTTCCTGGTGTGCTCTCTGTGCTTTGTTCCCTGTTGAAGTGGCCCTAAGTGGAGGCGAGGAACATACGCTTTCCTTAGAAAGCATTTACAGAGCTTCAACAGAGCTCCAAGTTAACTGGAATCTCTGCAAATATTTACTCACCTGATCTTGATGATCCTTGTCAGGAAAGATGAGGATACCAGTTGCACTTAGCTACCCAAATTTCGTTCTTCTAGGTTGAAAAGTCCGTTTGCAGGAACACTTTGAATTTTTAGGTTTCACTTCACTTTTCCTTATAGGGACGTATGCATTTGGAATTATAAATCAAACACGGTTTATGCTAGCTGCTTGAAACTGAAACTCACTCAACTAGTTCTCAGTGCGATCTCTATGCTTTGTTTTCTGTTGAAGTAACCCTAAGCAGAGGCAAGGGAAAGAAACTTTCATTTGAAAGCATTTGCAGTGATTCCACAGAACTTTGAGTTTCCTGGAATCTCAGCAAATATTTTTTCACCCTAACTTGTTGTTACTCGACAGGAAAGATAAGTATACCAGTTGCATGTGGCTGCCCAAATTTAGATCTTCTAGGTTGAATAGTTCGTTTGCAGGAATACTTTGAAATTTTAGGTTTCACTTCCTTTTCCCCTATAGGGATACATGCATTTGGAACTCTAACTCAGACACGGTTTGTACTAGCTGCATGAAACTTGACTCACTCAGTTAGTTCTCAGTGCACTCTCTATGCTTTGTTTCCTGATGAAGTAGCCCCAAGCAGAGGCAAGGAACATACACTTTCATCTGAAAGCATTTGCAAAGCTTCCACAGAACTCTTGAGTTTACTGGAATCTCAGCAAAATTTTTTCACCAGATCTTGATGATACTGGGCAGCAAAGATGAGTTTAGTGGTTTCACTTGGCTGCCCAAATTTCGTTCTTCAGGGTTGAAGCGTTCGTTTGCAGGAGCACTTTGAATTTCCAGTTTCCCTTCCTTTTCCCTTATAGGGATACATGCATTTGGAACTGTATATCAAACATGGTTTGTGCTAGCTTCTTCAAACTTGACTCACTCCATTAGTTCGTGGTGTGCTCTCTATGCTTTGTTCCCTGTGGTAGTAGCTCTAAGCAGAGGCAAGGAACATACACTTTCATCTGAAAGCATTTGCAAAGCTTCCACAGAACTCTGAGTTTTCTGGAATCTCAGCAAATATTTATTCACCCGAACTTGTTGATACTTAGCCGGAAAAATGTGTATACCAGTTGCACTTGGCTGCCCAAATTTCGTTTTTCCGTTTGAAGCATTCATTTTCAGGAACACTTTCTTTTTAGGTTTGAATTCCTTTCCCCCTATATGGATACATGAATTTGGAACTGTAAATCAATCATGGTTTGTGCTAGCTGCTTGAAACTTGACTCAGTCAATGAGTTCTCAGTGTGCTCTCTATGCATTTCTCCCTGTGAAAGTAGCTGTAAGCAAAGGCAAGGAAATACACTTTCATTTTAAAGCGTTTGCAGAGCTCCCACAGAACTCTTAGTTTACAAGAATATCAGAAAAAGATTTTCACCCGTTCTTTTTGATACTTGGCAGGAAAGATCGCTATACCAGTTGCACTTGGCTTCCCAAATTTCATTCTTCTAGGTTCAACTGTTCCTTTCCAGGAACACTTTGAATTTTTAGGTTTCACTTCGTTTTCCCCTATAGGGATACATGCATTTGGAACTCTAACGCAAACACGGATTTTGCTAGCAGCTTGAAACTTGACACACTCGATTAGTTCTCAGTGTGGTCTCTATGCTTTGTTCCCTGTTGAAGTAGCTCTAAACAGAGACAATGAAAATACAGTTTCATTGAAAGTGTTTGCAGAGCTTCCGTAGAACTATGAGTTTACTGTAATCTCAGCTAATATTTTTTCACCCGATCTTCTTGATATTCGACAGGAGAGATAAGTATACAAGTTGTCCTTGGCTGTTCCAATTTCGTGCTTCTCGATTGAAACGTTCGTTTGCAGGAAAACTTTGAATTTTTAGGTTTCACTTCATTTTCCCCTATAGGGATACATGCATTTGGAACTCTAAATCAAACACGGTTTTTGCTGTGTGCTTGTAACTTGACTCACTCAACTAGTTCTCAGTGCACTCTCTATGCATTGTTCCCTGTTGAAGTAGCCCTAAGCAGAGGCAAGGAAAACACACTTTCTTTGGAAAGTATTCACCGAGGTTCGAAAAAACTCAGAGATTACTGAAACCTCAGCAAATATTTTGTCACCCTATCTTGTTGATACTTGGTAGGAAAAATGTGTATACCAGTTGCACTTGGCTGCACAAATTTTGTTCTGCTAGGTTGAAACATTCCTTTGCAGGATGACTTTGAATATTGAGGTTTTACTACATTTTCCCCTATAGGGATACATGCTTTTGAAAATCTAAATCAAACACGGTTTGTGCTAGCTGCTTGAAACTTGACTCACTGAATGAATTCTCATTGTGCTCTCTATGCTCTGTAACCGGTTTATGTACCCCTAAGCAGAGCAAAGAAAAATAGACTTTCATTTGAAAGTGTTTGTAGAGCATCCACAGAACTCAGAGTTTACCGGACTCTCAGCAAATATTTTTTCACCCGATCTTGTTGATACTTGGCAGCAAAAATGAGTATATGAGTTGCACTTGGCACCCCACATTTCGTAATCTTATGTTGAAGAGTTCCTTTGCAGGAACACTTTGAATTTTTAGGTTTCACTTCTTTTTTCCCTATATGAATACATGCATTTGGAATGCTAAATCAAACACAGTTTGTGATACCTGTTTGAAACTTGGCTCACTCAATTAGTTCTCAGTGCACTCTCTATGCATTGTCCCCTGCTGAAGTATCCCCAAGCAGAGGCAAGGAAAATACGCTTTCTTATGTAAGTGTTTGCAGAGCTTCCACAAAACTCCCAAGTTTACTGGAATTTCAGCGAATATTTTTTCACTTGATCTTGTTGATACTAGGTAAGAAAGATGAGTATACCAGTTGCATTTGGTTGCCAAAATTACGTTCTTCTTAGTTGAAGCATTTGCTTTCAGGAAGACATGGAATTTTGGGGGTTTCTCTTCATTTGAACCTATAGGAATACATGCATTTGGAACTCTAAATCAAACACTCTTTGTGCTAGCTGCTTGAAGCTTGACTCACTCAATTAGTTCCTGGTGTGCTCTCTGTGCTTTGTTCCCTGTTGAAGTGGCCCTAAGTGGAGGCGAGGAACATACGCTTTCCTTAGAAAGCATTTACAGAGCTTCAACAGAGCTCCAAGTTAACTGGAATCTCTGCAAATATTTACTCACCTGATCTTGATGATCCTTGTCAGGAAAGATGAGGATACCAGTTGCACTTAGCTACCCAAATTTCGTTCTTCTAGGTTGAAAAGTCCGTTTGCAGGAACACTTTGAATTTTTAGGTTTCACTTCACTTTTCCTTATAGGGACGTATGCATTTGGAATTATAAATCAAACACGGTTTATGCTAGCTGCTTGAAACTGAAACTCACTCAACTAGTTCTCAGTGCGATCTCTATGCTTTGTTTTCTGTTGAAGTAACCCTAAGCAGAGGCAAGGGAAAGAAACTTTCATTTGAAAGCATTTGCAGTGATTCCACAGAACTTTGAGTTTCCTGGAATCTCAGCAAATATTTTTTCACCCTAACTTGTTGTTACTCGACAGGAAAGATAAGTATACCGGTTGCATGTGGCTGCCCAAATTTAGATCTTCTAGGTTGAATAGTTCGTTTGCAGGAATACTTTGAAATTTTAGGTTTCACTTCATTTTCCCCTATAGGGATACATGCATTTGGAACTCTAACTCAGACACGGTTTGTACTAGCTGCATGAAACTTGACTCACTCAGTTAGTTCTCAGTGCACTCTCTATGCTTTGTTTCCTGATGAAGTAGCCCCAAGCAGAGGCAAGGAACATACACTTTCATCTGAAAGCATTTGCAAAGCTTCCACAGAACTCTTGAGTTTACTGGAATCTCAGCAAAAATTTTTTCACCAGATCTTGATGATACTGGGCAGCAAAGATGAGTTTAGTGGTTTCACTTGGCTGCCCAAATTTCGTTCTTCAGGGTTGAAGCGTTCGTTTGCAGGAGCACTTTGAATTTCCAGTTTCCCTTCCTTTTCCCTTATAGGGATACATGCATTTGGAACTGTATATCAAACATGGTTTGTGCTAGCTTCTTCAAACTTGACTCACTCCATTAGTTCGTGGTGTGCTCTCTATGCTTTGTTCCCTGTGGTAGTAGCTCTACGCAGAGGCAAGGAACATACACTTTCATCTGAAAGCATTTGCAAAGCTTCCACAGAACTCTGAGTTTTCTGGAATCTCAGCAAATATTTATTCACCCGAACTTGTTGATACTTAGCCGGAAAAATGTGTATACCAGTTGCACTTGGCTGCCCAAATTTCGTTTTTCCGTTTGAAGCATTCATTTTCAGGAACACTTTCTTTTTAGGTTTGAATTCCTTTCCCCCTATATGGATACATGAATTTGGAACTGTAAATCAATCATGGTTTGTGCTAGCTGCTTGAAACTTGACTCAGTCAATGAGTTCTCAGTGTGCTCTCTATGCATTTCTCCCTGTGAAAGTAGCTGTAAGCAAAGGCAAGGAAATACACTTTCATTTTAAAGCGTTTGCAGAGCTCCCACAGAACTCTTAGTTTACAAGAATATCAGAAAAAGATTTTCACCCGTTCTTTTTGATACTTGGCAGGAAAGATCGCTATACCAGTTGCACTTGGCTTCCCAAATTTCATTCTTCTAGGTTCAACTGTTCCTTTCCAGGAACACTTTGAATTTTTAGGTTTCACTTCGTTTTCCCCTATAGGGATACATGCATTTGGAACTCTAACGCAAACACGGATTTTGCTAGCAGCTTGAAACTTGACACACTCGATTAGTTCTCAGTGTGGTCTCTATGCTTTGTTCCCTGTTGAAGTAGCTCTAAACAGAGACAATGAAAATACAGTTTCATTGAAAGTGTTTGCAGAGCTTCCGTAGAACTATGAGTTTACTGTAATCTCAGCTAATATTTTTTCACCCGATCTTCTTGATATTCGACAGGAGAGATAAGTATCCAAGTTGTCCTTGGCTGTTCCAATTTCGTGCTTCTCGATTGAAACGTTCGTTTGCAGGAAAACTTTGAATTTTTAGGTTTCACTTCATTTTCCCCTATAGGGATACATGCATTTCGAACTCTAAATCAAACACGGTTTTTGCTGTGTGCTTGTAACTTGACTCACTCAACTAGTTCTCAGTGCACTCTCTATGCATTGTTCCCTGTTGAAGTAGCCCTAAGCAGAGGCAAGGAAAACACACTTTCTTTGGAAAGTATTCATCGAGCTTCCAAATACTCAGAGATTACTGAAACCTCAGCAAATATTTTGTCACCCTATCTTGTTGATACTTGGTAGGAAAAATGTGTATACCAGTTGCACTTGGCTGCACAAATTTTGTTCTGCTAGGTTGAAACATTCCTTTGCAGGATGACTTTGAATATTGAGGTTTTACTACATTTTCCCCTATAGGGATACATGCTTTTGAATATCTAAATCAAACACGGTTTGTGCTAGCTGCTTGAAACTTGACTCACTGAATGAATTCTCATTGTGCTCTCTATGCTCTGTAACCAGTTTATGTACCCCTAAGCAGAGCAAAGAAAAATAGACTTTCATTTGAAAGTGTTTGTAGAGCATCCACAGAACTCAGAGTTTACCGCACTCTCAGCAAATATTTTTTCACCCGATCTTGTTGATACTTGGCAGCAAAAATGAGTATATGAGTTGCACTTGGCACCCCACATTTCGTAATCTTATGTTGAAGAGTTCCTTTGCAGGAACACTTTGAATTTTTAGGTTTCACTTCTTTTTTCCCTATATGAATACATGCATTTGGAATGCTAAATCAAACACAGTTTGTGATACCTGTTTGAAACTTGGCTCACTCAATTAGTTCTCAGTGCACTCTCTATGCATTGTCCCCTGCTGAAGTATCCCCAAGCAGAGGCAAGGAAAATACGCTTTCTTATGTAAGTGTTTGCAGAGCTTCCACAAAACTCCCAAGTTTACTGGAATTTCAGCGAATATTTTTTCACTTGATCTTGTTGATACTAGGTAAGAAAGATGAGTATACCAGTTGCATTTGGTTGCCAAAATTACGTTCTTCTTAGTTGAAGCATTTGCTTTCAGGAAGACATTGAATTTTGGGGGTTTCTCTTCATTTGAACCTATAGGAATACATGCATTTGGAACTCTAAATCAAACACTCTTTGTGCTAGCTGCTTGAAGCTTGACTCACTCAATTAGTTCCTGGTGTGCTCTCTGTGCTTTGTTCCCTGTTGAAGTGGCCCTAAGTGGAGGCGAGGAACATACGCTTTCCTTAGAAAGCATTTACAGAGCTTCAACAGAGCTCCAAGTTAACTGGAATCTCTGCAAATATTTACTCACCTGATCTTGATGATCCTTGTCAGGAAAGATGAGGATACCAGTTGCACTTAGCTACCCAAATTTCGTTCTTCTAGGTTGAAAAGTCCGTTTGCAGGAACACTTTGAATTTTTAGGTTTCACTTCACTTTTCCTTATAGGGACGTATGCATTTGGAATTATAAATCAAACACGGTTTATGCTAGCTGCTTGAAACTGAAACTTACTCAACTAGTTCTCAGTGCGATCTCTATGCTTTGTTTTCTGTTGAAGTAACCCTAAGCAGAGGCAAGGGAAAGAAACTTTCATTTGAAAGCATTTGCAGTGATTCCACAGAACTTTGAGTTTCCTGGAATCTCAGCAAATATTTTTTCACCCTAACTTGTTGTTACTCGACAGGAAAGATAAGTATACCGGTTGCATGTGGCTGCCCAAATTTAGATCTTCTAGGTTGAATAGTTCGTTTGCAGGAATACTTTGAAATTTTAGGTTTCACTTCCTTTTCCCCTATAGGGATACATGCATTTGGAACTCTAACTCAGACACGGTTTGTACTAGCTGCATGAAACTTGACTCACTCAGTTAGTTCTCAGTGCACTCTCTATGCTTTGTTTCCTGATGAAGTAGCCCCAAGCAGAGGCAAGGAACATACACTTTCATCTGAAAGCATTTGCAAAGCTTCCACAGAACTCTTGAGTTTACTGGAATCTCAGCAAAATTTTTTCACCAGATCTTGATGATACTGGGCAGCAAAGATGAGTTTAGTGGTTTCACTTGGCTGCCCAAATTTCGTTCTTCAGGGTTGAAGCGTTCGTTTGCAGGAGCACTTTGAATTTCCAGTTTCCCTTCCTTTTCCCTTATAGGGATACATGCATTTGGAACTGTATATCAAACATGGTTTGTGCTAGCTTCTTCAAACTTGACTCACTCCATTAGTTCGTGGTGTGCTCTCTATGCTTTGTTCCCTGTGGTAGTAGCTCTACGCAGAGGCAAGGAACATACACTTTCATCTGAAAGCATTTGCAAAGCTTCCACAGAACTCTGAGTTTTCTGGAATCTCAGCAAATATTTATTCACCCGAACTTGTTGATACTTAGCCGGAAAAATGTGTATACCAGTTGCACTTGGCTGCCCAAATTTCGTTTTTCCGTTTGAAGCATTCATTTTCAGGAACACTTTCTTTTTAGGTTTGAATTCCTTTCCCCCTATATGGATACATGAATTTGGAACTGTAAATCAATCATGGTTTGTGCTAGCTGCTTGAAACTTGACTCAGTCAATGAGTTCTCAGTGTGCTCTCTATGCATTTCTCCCTGTGAAAGTAGCTGTAAGCAAAGGCAAGGAAATACACTTTCATTTTAAAGCGTTTGCAGAGCTCCCACAGAACTCTTAGTTTACAAGAATATCAGAAAAAGATTTTCACCCGTTCTTTTTGATACTTGGCAGGAAAGATCGCTATACCAGTTGCACTTGGCTTCCCAAATTTCATTCTTCTAGGTTCAACTGTTCCTTTCCAGGAACACTTTGAATTTTTAGGTTTCACTTCATTTTCCCCTATAGGGATACATGCATTTGGAACTCTAACGCAAACACGGATTTTGCTAGCAGCTTGAAATTTGACACACTCGATTAGTTCTCAGTGTGGTCTCTATGCTTTGTTCCCTGTTGAAGTAGCTCTAAACAGAGACAATGAAAATACAGTTTCATTGAAAGTGTTTGCAGAGCTTCCGTAGAACTATGAGTTTACTGTAATCTCAGCTAATATTTTTTCACCCGATCTTCTTGATATTCGACAGGAGAGATAAGTATACAAGTTGTCCTTGGCTGTTCCAATTTCGTGCTTCTCGATTGAAACGTTCGTTTGCAGGAAAACTTTGAATTTTTAGGTTTCACTTCATTTTCCCCTATAGGGATACATGCATTTGGAACTCTAAATCAAACACGGTTTTTGCTGTGTGCTTGTAACTTGACTCACTCAACTAGTTCTCAGTGCACTCTCTATGCATTGTTCCCTGTTGAAGTAGCCCTAAGCAGAGGCAAGGAAAACACACTTTCTTTGGAAAGTATTCATCGAGCTTCCAAATACTCAGAGATTACTGAAACCTCAGCAAATATTTTGTCACCCTATCTTGTTGATACTTGGTAGGAAAAATGTGTATACCAGTTGCACTTGGCTGCACAAATTTTGTTCTGCTAGGTTGAAACATTCCTTTGCAGGATGACTTTGAATATTGAGGTATTACTACATTTTCCCCTATAGGGATACATGCTTTTGAAAATCTAAATCAAACACGGTTTGTGCTAGCTGCTTGAAACTTGACTCACTGAATGAATTCTCATTGTGCTCTCTATGCTCTGTAACCAGTTTATGTACCCCTAAGCAGAGCAAAGAAAAATAGACTTTCATTTGAAAGTGTTTGTAGAGCATCCACAGAACTCAGAGTTTACCGCACTCTCAGCAAATATTTTTTCACCCGATCTTGTTGATACTTGGCAGCAAAAATGAGTATATGAGTTGCACTTGGCACCCCACATTTCGTAATCTTATGTTGAAGAGTTCCTTTGCAGGAACACTTTGAATTTTTAGGTTTCACTTCTTTTTTCCCTATATGAATACATGCATTTGGAATGCTAAATCAAACACAGTTTGTGATACCTGTTTGAAACTTGGCTCACTCAATTAGTTCTCAGTGCACTCTCTATGCATCGTCCCCTGCTGAAGTATCCCCAAGCAGAGGCAAGGAAAATACGCTTTCTTATGTAAGTGTTTGCAGAGCTTCCACAAAACTCCCAAGTTTACTGGAATTTCAGCGAATATTTTTTCACTTGATCTTGTTGATACTAGGTAAGAAAGATGAGTATACCAGTTGCATTTGGTTGCCAAAATTACGTTCTTCTTAGTTGAAGCATTTGCTTTCAGGAAGACATTGAATTTTGGGGGTTTCTCTTCATTTGAACCTATAGGAATACATGCATTTGGAACTCTAAATCAAACACTCTTTGTGCTAGCTGCTTGAAGCTTGACTCACTCAATTAGTTCCTGGTGTGCTCTCTGTGCTTTGTTCCCTGTTGAAGTGGCCCTAAGTGGAGGCGAGGAACATACGCTTTCCTTAGAAAGCATTTACAGAGCTTCAACAGAGCTCCAAGTTAACTGGAATCTCTGCAAATATTTACTCACCTGATCTTGATGATCCTTGTCAGGAAAGATGAGGATACCAGTTGCACTTAGCTACCCAAATTTCGTTCTTCTAGGTTGAAAAGTCCGTTTGCAGGAACACTTTGAATTTTTAGGTTTCACTTCACTTTTCCTTATAGGGACGTATGCATTTGGAATTATAAATCAAACACGGTTTATGCTAGCTGCTTGAAACTGAAACTCACTCAACTAGTTCTCAGTGCGATCTCTATGCTTTGTTTTCTGTTGAAGTAACCCTAAGCAGAGGCAAGGGAAAGAAACTTTCATTTGAAAGCATTTGCAGTGATTCCACAGAACTTTGAGTTTCCTGGAATCTCAGCAAATATTTTTTCACCCTAACTTGTTGTTACTCGACAGGAAAGATAAGTATACCGGTTGCATGTGGCTGCCCAAATTTAGATCTTCTAGGTTGAATAGTTCGTTTGCAGGAATACTTTGAAATTTTAGGTTTCACTTCCTTTTCCCCTATAGGGATACATGCATTTGGAACTCTAACTCAGACACGGTTTGTACTAGCTGCATGAAACTTGACTCACTCAGTTAGTTCTCAGTGCACTCTCTATGCTTTGTTTCCTGATGAAGTAGCCCCAAGCAGAGGCAAGGAACATACACTTTCATCTGAAAGCATTTGCAAAGCTTCCACAGAACTCTTGAGTTTACTGGAATCTCAGCAAAATTTTTTCACCAGATCTTGATGATACTGGGCAGCAAAGATGAGTTTAGTGGTTTCACTTGGCTGCCCAAATTTCGTTCTTCAGGGTTGAAGCGTTCGTTTGCAGGAGCACTTTGAATTTCCAGTTTCCCTTCCTTTTCCCTTATAGGGATACATGCATTTGGAACTGTATATCAAACATGGTTTGTGCTAGCTTCTTCAAACTTGACTCACTCCATTAGTTCGTGGTGTGCTCTCTATGCTTTGTTCCCTGTGGTAGTAGCTCTACGCAGAGGCAAGGAACATACACTTTCATCTGAAAGCATTTGCAAAGCTTCCACAGAACTCTGAGTTTTCTGGAATCTCAGCAAATATTTATTCACCCGAACTTATTGATACTTAGCCGGAAAAATGTGTATACCAGTTGCACTTGGCTGCCCAAATTTCGTTTTTCCGTTTGAAGCATTCATTTTCAGGAACACTTTCTTTTTAGGTTTGAATTCCTTTCCCCCTATATGGATACATGAATTTGGAACTGTAAATCAATCATGGTTTGTGCTAGCTGCTTGAAACTTGACTCAGTCAATGAGTTCTCAGTGTGCTCTCTATGCATTTCTCCCTGTGAAAGTAGCTGTAAGCAAAGGCAAGGAAATACACTTTCATTTTAAAGCGTTTGCAGAGCTCCCACAGAACTCTTAGTTTACAAGAATATCAGAAAAAGATTTTCACCCGTTCTTTTTGATACTTGGCAGGAAAGATCGCTATACCAGTTGCACTTGGCTTCCCAAATTTCATTCTTCTAGGTTCAACTGTTCCTTTCCAGGAACACTTTGAATTTTTAGGTTTCACTTCGTTTTCCCCTATAGGGATACATGCATTTGGAACTCTAACGCAAACACGGATTTTGCTAGCAGCTTGAAACTTGACACACTCGATTAGTTCTCAGTGTGGTCTCTATGCTTTGTTCCCTGTTGAAGTAGCTCTAAACAGAGACAATGAAAATACAGTTTCATTGAAAGTGTTTGCAGAGCTTCCGTAGAACTATGAGTTTACTGTAATCTCAGCTAATATTTTTTCACCCGATCTTCTTGATATTCGACAGGAGAGATAAGTATACAAGTTGTCCTTGGCTGTTCCAATTTCGTGCTTCTCGATTGAAACGTTCGTTTGCAGGAAAACTTTGAATTTTTAGGTTTCACTTCATTTTCCCCTATAGGGATACATGCATTTGGAACTCTAAATCAAACACGGTTTTTGCTGTGTGCTTGTAACTTGACTCACTCAACTAGTTCTCAGTGCACTCTCTATGCATTGTTCCCTGTTGAAGTAGCCCTAAGCAGAGGCAAGGAAAACACACTTTCTTTGGAAAGTATTCATCGAGCTTCCAAATACTCAGAGATTACTGAAACCTCAGCAAATATTTTGTCACCCTATCTTGTTGATACTTGGTAGGAAAAATGTGTATACCAGTTGCACTTGGCTGCACAAATTTTGTTCTGCTAGGTTGAAACATTCCTTTGCAGGATGACTTTGAATATTGAGGTTTTACTACATTTTCCCCTATAGGGATACATGCTTTTGAATATCTAAATCAAACACGGTTTGTGCTAGCTGCTTGAAACTTGACTCACTGAATGAATTCTCATAGTGCTCTCTATGATCTGTTACCAGTTGATGTACCACTAAGCAGAGCAAAGAAAAATAGACTTTCATTTGAAAGGTGTTTGTAGAGCATCCACAGAACTCAGAGTTTACCGCACTCTCAGCAAATATTTTTTCACCCGATCTTGTTGATACTTGGCAGCAAAAATGAGTATATGAGTTGCACTTGGCACCCCACATTTCGGAATCTTATGTTGAAGAGTTCCTTTGCAGGAACACTTTGAATTTTTAGGTTTCACTTCTTTTTTCCCTATATGAATACATGCATTTGGAATGCTAAATCAAACACAGTTTGTGATACCTGTTTGAAACTTGGCTCACTCAATTAGTTCTCAGTGCACTCTCTATGCATTGTCCCCTGCTGAAGTATCCCCAAGCAGAGGCAAGGAAAATACGCTTTCTTATGTAAGTGTTTGCAGAGCTTCCACAAAACTCCCAAGTTTACTGGAATTTCAGCGAATATTTTTTCACTTGATCTTGTTGATACTAGGTAAGAAAGATGAGTATACCAGTTGCATTTGGTTGCCAAAATTACGTTCTTCTTAGTTGAAGCATTTGCTTTCAGGAAGACATTGAATTTTGGGGGTTTCTCTTCATTTGAACCTATAGGAATACATGCATTTGGAACTCTAAATCAAACACTCTTTGTGCTAGCTGCTTGAAGCTTGACTCACTCAATTAGTTCCTGGTGTGCTCTCTGTGCTTTGTTCCCTGTTGAAGTGGCCCTAAGTGGAGGCGAGGAACATACGCTTTCCTTAGAAAGCATTTACAGAGCTTCAACAGAGCTCCAAGTTAACTGGAATCTCTGCAAATATTTACTCACCTGATCTTGATGATCCTTGTCGGGAAAGATGAGGATACCAGTTGCACTTAGCTACCCAAATTTCGTTCTTCTAGGTTGAAAAGTCCGTTTGCAGGAACACTTTGAATTTTTAGGTTTCACTTCACTTTTCCTTATAGGGACGTATGCATTTGGAATTATAAATCAAACACGGTTTATGCTAGCTGCTTGAAACTGAAACTCACTCAACTAGTTCTCAGTGCGATCTCTATGCTTTGTTTTCTGTTGAAGTAACCCTAAGCAGAGGCAAGGGAAAGAAACTTTCATTTGAAAGCATTTGCAGTGATTCCACAGAACTTTGAGTTTCCTGGAATCTCAGCAAATATTTTTTCACCCTAACTTGTTGTTACTCGACAGGAAAGATAAGTATACCGGTTGCATGTGGCTGCCCAAATTTAGATCTTCTAGGTTGAATAGTTCGTTTGCAGGAATACTTTGAAATTTTTAGGTTTCACTTCCTTTTCCACTATAGGGATACATGCATTTGGAACTCTAACTCAGACACGGTTTGTACTAGCTGCATGAAACTTGACTCACTCAGTTAGTTCTCAGTGCACTCTCTATGCTTTGTTTCCTGATGAAGTAGCCCCAAGCAGAGGCAAGGAACATACACTTTCATCTGAAAGCATTTGCAAAGCTTCCACAGAACTCTTGAGTTTACTGGAATCTCAGCAAAATTTTTTCACCAGATCTTGATGATACTGGGCAGCAAAGATGAGTTTAGTGGTTTCACTTGGCTGCCCAAATTTCGTTCTTCAGGGTTGAAGCGTTCGTTTGCAGGAGCACTTTGAATTTCCAGTTTCCCTTCCTTTTCCCTTATAGGGATACATGCATTTGGAACTGTATATCAAACATGGTTTGTGCTAGCTTCTTCAAACTTGACTCACTCCATTAGTTCGTGGTGTGCTCTCTATGCTTTGTTCCCTGTGGTAGTAGCTCTACGCAGAGGCAAGGAACATACACTTTCATCTGAAAGCATTTGCAAAGCTTCCACAGAACTCTGAGTTTTCTGGAATCTCAGCAAATATTTATTCACCCGAACTTGTTGATACTTAGCCGGAAAAATGTGTATACCAGTTGCACTTGGCTGCCCAAATTTCGTTTTTCCGTTTGAAGCATTCATTTTCAGGAACACTTTCTTTTTAGGTTTGAATTCCTTTCCCCCTATATGGATACATGAATTTGGAACTGTAAATCAATCATGGTTTGTGCTAGCTGCTTGAAACTTGACTCAGTCAATGAGTTCTCAGTGTGCTCTCTATGCATTTCTCCCTGTGAAAGTAGCTGTAAGCAAAGGCAAGGAAATACACTTTCATTTTAAAGCGTTTGCAGAGCTCCCACAGAACTCTTAGTTTACAAGAATATCAGAAAAAGATTTTCACCCGTTCTTTTTGATACTTGGCAGGAAAGATCGCTATACCAGTTGCACTTGGCTTCCCAAATTTCATTCTTCTAGGTTCAACTGTTCCTTTCCAGGAACACTTTGAATTTTTAGGTTTCACTTCGTTTTCCCCTATAGGGATACATGCATTTGGAACTCTAACGCAAACACGGATTTTGCTAGCAGCTTGAAACTTGACACACTCGATTAGTTCTCAGTGTGGTCTCTATGCTTTGTTCCCTGTTGAAGTAGCTCTAAACAGAGACAATGAAAATACAGTTTCATTGAAAGTGTTTGCAGAGCTTCCGTAGAACTATGAGTTTACTGGAATCTCAGCTAATATTTTTTCACCCGATCTTCTTGATATTCGACAGGAGAGATAAGTATACAAGTTGTCCTTGGCTGTTCCAATTTCGTGCTTCTCGATTGAAACGTTCGTTTGCAGGAAAACTTTGAATTTTTAGGTTTCACTTCATTTTCCCCTATAGGGATACATGCATTTGGAACTCTAAATCAAACACGGTTTTTGCTGTGTGCTTGTAACTTGACTCACTCAACTAGTTCTCAGTGCACTCTCTATGCATTGTTCCCTGTTGAAGTAGCCCTAAGCAGAGGCAAGGAAAACACACTTTCTTTGGAAAGTATTCATCGAGCTTCCAAATACTCAGAGATTACTGAAACCTCAGCAAATATTTTGTCACCCTATCTTGTTGATACTTGGTAGGAAAATGTGTATACCAGTTGCACTTGGCTGCACAAATTTTGTTCTGCTAGGTTGAAACATTCCTTTGCAGGATGACTTTGAATATTGAGGTTTTACTACATTTTCCCCTATAGGGATACAAGCTTTTGAATATCTAAATCAAACACGGTTTGTGCTAGCTGCTTGAAACTTGACTCACTGAATGAATTCTCATAGTGCTCTCTATGATCTGTTACCAGTTGATGTACCACTAAGCAGAGCAAAGAAAAATAGACTTTCATTTGAAAGGTGTTTGTAGAGCATCCACAGAACTCAGAGTTTACCGCACTCTCAGCACTCTCAGCAAATATTTTTTCACCCGATCTTGTTGATACTTGGCAGCAAAAATGAGTATATGAGTTGCACTTGGCACCCCACATTTCGTAATCTTATGTTGAAGAGTTCCTTTGCAGGAACACTTTGAATTTTTAGGTTTCACTTCTTTTTTCCCTATATGAATACATGCATTTGGAATGCTAAATCAAACACAGTTTGTGATACCTGTTTGAAACTTGGCTCACTCAATTAGTTCTCAGTGCACTCTCTATGCATTGTCCCCTGCTGAAGTATCCCCCAAGCAGAGGCAAGGAAAATACGCTTTCTTATGTAAGTGTTTGCAGAGCTTCCACAAAACTCCCAAGTTTACTGGAATTTCAGCGAATATTTTTTCACTTGATCTTGTTGATACTAGGTAAGAAAGATGAGTATACCAGTTGCATTTGGTTGCCAAAATTACGTTCTTCTTAGTTGAAGCATTTGCTTTCAGGAAGACATTGAATTTTGGGGTTTCTCTTCATTTGAACCTATAGGAATACATGCATTTGGAACTCTAAATCAAACACTCTTTGTGCTAGCTGCTTGAAGCTTGACTCACTCAATTAGTTCCTGGTGTGCTCTCTGTGCTTTGTTCCCTGTTGAAGTGGCCCTAAGTGGAGGCGAGGAACATACGCTTTCCTTAGAAAGCATTTACAGAGCTTCAACAGAGCTCCAAGTTAACTGGAATCTCTGCAAATATTTACTCACCTGATCTTGATGATCCTTGTCAGGAAAGATGAGGATACCAGTTGCACTTAGCTACCCAAATTTCGTTCTTCTAGGTTGAAAAGTCCGTTTGCAGGAACACTTTGAATTTTTAGGTTTCACTTCACTTTTCCTTATAGGGACGTATGCATTTGGAATTATAAATCAAACACGGTTTATGCTAGCTGCTTGAAACTGAAACTCACTCAACTAGTTCTCAGTGCGATCTCTATGCTTTGTTTTCTGTTGAAGTAACCCTAAGCAGAGGCAAGGGAAAGAAACTTTCATTTGAAAGCATTTGCAGTGATTCCACAGAACTTTGAGTTTCCTGGAATCTCAGCAAATATTTTTTCACCCTAACTTGTTGTTACTCGACAGGAAAGATAAGTATACCGGTTGCATGTGGCTGCCCAAATTTAGATCTTCTAGGTTGAATAGTTCGTTTGCAGGAATACTTTGAAATTTTAGGTTTCACTTCCTTTTCCCCTATAGGGATACATGCATTTGGAACTCTAACTCAGACACGGTTTGTACTAGCTGCATGAAACTTGACTCACTCAGTTAGTTCTCAGTGCACTCTCTATGCTTTGTTTCCTGATGAAGTAGCCCAAGCAGAGGCAAGGAACATACACTTTCATCTGAAAGCATTTGCAAAGCTTCCACAAGAACTCTTGAGTTTACTGGAATCTCAGCAAATTTTTTCACCAGATCTTGATGATACTGGGCAGCAAAGATGAGTTTAGTGGTTTCACTTGGCTGCCCAAATTTCGTTCTTCAGGGTTGAAGCGTTCGTTTGCAGGAGCACTTTGATTTCCAGTTTCCCTTCCTTTTCCCTTATAGGGATACATGCATTTGGAACTGTATATCAAACATGGTTTGTGCTAGCTTCTTCAAACTTGACTCACTCCATTAGTTCGTGGTGTGCTCTCTATGCTTTGTTCCCTGTGGTAGTAGCTCTACGCAGAGGCAAGGAACATACACTTTCATCTGAAAGCATTTGCAAAGCTTCCACAGAACTCTGAGTTTTCTGGAATCTCAGCAAATATTTATTCACCCGAACTTGTTGATACTTAGCCGGAAAAATGTGTATACCAGTTGCACTTGGCTGCCCAAATTTCGTTTTTCCGTTTGAAGCATTCATTTTTCAGGAACACTTTCTTTTTAGGTTTGAATTCCTTTCCCCCTATATGGATACATGAATTTGGAACAGTAAATCAATCATGGTTTGTGCTTGCTGCTTGAAACTTGACTCAGTCAATGAGTTCTCAGTGTGCTCTCTATGCATTTCTCCTGTGAAAGTAGCTGTAAGCCAAAGGCAAGGAAATACACTTTCATTTTAAAGCGTTTGCAGAGCTCCCACAGAACTCTTAGTTTACAAGAATATCAGAAAAAGATTTTCACCCGTTCTTTTTGATACTTGGCAGGAAAGATCGCTATACCAGTTGCACTTGGCTTCCCAAATTTCATTCTTCTAGGTTCAACTGTTCCTTTCCAGGAACACTTTGAATTTTTAGGTTTCACTTCGTTTTCCCCTATAGGGATACATGCATTTGGAACTCTAACGCAAACACGGATTTTGCTAGCAGCTTGAAACTTGACACACTCGATTAGTTCTCAGTGTGGTCTCTATGCTTTGTTCCCTGTTGAAGTAGCTCTAAACAGAGACAATGAAAATACAGTTTCATTGAAAGTGTTTGCAGAGCTTCCGTAGAACTATGAGTTTACTGTAATCTCAGCTAATATTTTTTCACCCGATCTTCTTGATATTCGACAGGAGAGATAAGTATACAAGTTGTCCTTGGCTGTTCCAATTTCGTGCTTCTCGATTGAAACGTTCGTTTGCAGGAAAACTTTGAATTTTTAGGTTTCACTTCATTTTCCCCTATAGGGATACATGCATTTGGGAACTCTAAATCAAACACGGTTTTGCTGTGTGCTTGTAACTTGACTCACTCAACTAGTTCTCAGTGCACTCTCTATGCATTGTTCCCTGTTGAAGTAGCCCTAAGCAGAGGCAAGGAAAACACACTTTCTTTGGAAAGTATTCATCGAGCTTCCAAATACTCAGAGATTACTGAAACCTCAGCAAATATTTTGTCACCCTATCTTGTTGATACTTGGTAGGAAAAATGTGTATACCAGTTGCACTTGGCTGCACAAATTTTGTTCTGCTAGGTTGAAACATTCCTTTGCAGGATGACTTTGAATATTGAGGTTTTACTACATTTTCCCCTATAGGGATACATGCTTTTGAATATCTAAATCAAACACGGTTTGTGCTAGCTGCTTGAAACTTGACTCACTGAATGAATTCTCATAGTGCTCTCTATGATCTGTTACCAGTTGATGTACCACTAAGCAGAGCAAAGAAAAATAGACTTTCATTTGAAAGGTGTTTGTAGAGCATCCACAGAACTCAGAGTTTACCGCACTCTCAGCAAATATTTTTTCACCCGATCTTGTTGATACTTGGCAGCAAAAATGAGTATATGAGTTGCACTTGGCACCCCACATTTCGTAATCTTATGTTGAAGAGTTCCTTTGCAGGAACACTTTGAATTTTTAGGTTTCACTTCTTTTTTCCCTATATGAATACATGCATTTGGAATGCTAAATCAAACACAGTTTGTGATACCTGTTTTGAAAACTTGGCTCACTCAATTAGTTCTCAGTGCACTCTCTATGCATTGTCCCCTGCTGAAGTATCCCCAAGCAGAGGCAAGGAAAATACGCTTTCTTATGTAAGTGTTTGCAGAGCTTCCACAAAACTCCCAAGTTTACTGGAATTTCAGCGAATATTTTTTCACTTGATCTTGTTGATACTAGGTAAGAAAGATGAGTATACCAGTTGCATTTGGTTGCCAAAATTACGTTCTTCTTAGTTGAAGCATTTGCTTTCAGGAAGACATTGAATTTTGGGGGTTTCTCTTCATTTGAACCTATAGGAATACATGCATTTGGAACTCTAAATCAAACACTCTTTGTGCTAGCTGCTTGAAGCTTGACTCACTCAATTAGTTCCTGGTGTGCTCTCTGTGCTTTGTTCCCTGTTGAAGTGGCCCTAAGTGGAGGCGAGGAACATACGCTTTCCTTAGAAAGCATTTACAGAGCTTCAACAGAGCTCCAAGTTAACTGGAATCTCTGCAAATATTTACTCACCTGATCTTGATGATCCTTGTCGGGAAAGATGAGGATACCAGTTGCACTTAGCTACCCAAAATTTCGTTCTTCTAGGTTGAAAAGTCCGTTTGCAGGAACACTTTGAATTTTTAGGTTTCACTTCACTTTTCCTTATAGGGACGTATGCATTTGGAATTATAAATCAAACACGGTTTATGCTAGCTGCTTGAAACTGAAACTCACTCAACTAGTTCTCAGTGCGATCTCTATGCTTTGTTTTTCTGTTGAAGTAACCCTAAGCAGAGGCAAGGGAAAGAAACTTTCATTTGAAAGCATTTGCAGTGATTCCACAGAACTTTGAGTTTCCTGGAATCTCAGCAAATATTTTTTCACCCTAACTTGTTGTTACTCGACAGGAAAGATAAGTATACCGGTTGCATGTGGCTGCCCAAATTTAGATCTTCTAGGTTGAATAGTTCGTTTGCAGGAATACTTTGAAATTTTAGGTTTCACTTCCTTTTCCCCTATAGGGATACATGCATTTGGAACTCTAACTCAGACACGGTTTGTACTAGCTGCATGAAACTTGACTCACTCAGTTAGTTCTCAGTGCACTCTCTATGCTTTGTTTCCTGATGAAGTAGCCCCAAGCAGAGGCAAGGAACATACACTTTCATCTGAAAGCATTTGCAAAGCCTCCACAGAACTCTTGAGTTTACTGGAATCTCAGCAAAATTTTTTCACCAGATCTTGATGATACTGGGCAGCAAAGATGAGTTTAGTGGTTTCACTTGGCTGCCCAAATTTCGTTCTTCAGGGTTGAAGCGTTCGTTTGCAGGAGCACTTTGAATTTCCAGTTTCCCTTCCTTTTCCCTTATAGGGATACATGCATTTGGAACTGTATATCAAACATGGTTTGTGCTAGCTTCTTCAAACTTGACTCACTCCATTAGTTCGTGGTGTGCTCTCTATGCTTTGTTCCCTGTGGTAGTAGCTCTACGCAGAGGCAAGGAACATACACTTTCATCTGAAAGCATTTGCAAAGCTTCCACAGAACTCTGAGTTTTCTGGAATCTCAGCAAATATTTATTCACCCGAACTTGTTGATACTTAGCCGGAAAAATGTGTATACCAGTTGCACTTGGCTGCCCAAATTTTCGTTTTTCCGTTTGAAGCATTCATTTTCAGGAACACTTTCTTTTTAGGTTTGAATTCCTTTCCCCCTATATGGATACATGAATTTGGAACTGTAAATCAATCATGGTTTGTGCTAGCTGCTTGAAACTTGACTCAGTCAATGAGTTCTCAGTGTGCTCTCTATGCATTTCTCCCTGTGAAAGTAGCTGTAAGCAAAGGCAAGGAAATACACTTTCATTTTAAAGCGTTTGCAGAGCTCCCACAGAACTCTTAGTTTACAAGAATATCAGAAAAAGATTTTCACCCGTTCTTTTTGATACTTGGCAGGAAAGATCGCTATACCAGTTGCACTTGGCTTCCCAAATTTCATTCTTCTAGGTTCAACTGTTCCTTTCCAGGAACACTTTGAATTTTTAGGTTTCACTTCGTTTTCCCCTATAGGGATACATGCATTTGGAACTCTAACGCAAACACTGATTTTGCTAGCAGCTTGAAACTTGACACACTCGATTAGTTCTCAGTGTGGTCTCTATGCTTTGTTCCCTGTTGAAGTAGCTCTAAACAGAGACAATGAAAAATACAGTTTCATTGAAAGTGTTTGCAGAGCTTCCGTAGAACTATGAGTTTACTGTAATCTCAGCTAATATTTTTTCACCCGATCTTCTTGATATTCGACAGGAGAGATAAGTATACAAGTTGTCCTTGGCTGTTCCAATTTCGTGCTTCTCGATTGAAACGTTCGTTTGCAGGAAAACTTTGAATTTTTAGGTTTCACTTCATTTTCCCCTATAGGGATACATGCATTTGGAACTCTAAATCAAACACGGTTTTTGCTGTGTGCTTGTAACTTGACTCACTCAACTAGTTCTCAGTGCACTCTCTATGCATTGTTCCCTGTTGAAGTAGCCCTAAGCAGAGGCAAGGAAAACACACTTTCTTTGGAAAGTATTCACCGAGGTTCGAAAAAACTCAGAGATTACTGAAACCTCAGCAAATATTTTGTCACCCTATCTTGTTGATACTTGGTAGGAAAAATGTGTATACCAGTTGCACTTGGCTGCACAAATTTTGTTCTGCTAGGTTGAAACATTCCTTTGCAGGATGACTTTGAATATTGAGGTTTTACTACATTTTCCCCTATATGGATACATGCTTTTGAATATCTAAATCAAACACGGTTTGTGCTAGCTGCTTGAAACTTGACTCACTGAATGAATTCTCATAGTGCTCTCTATGATCTGTTACCAGTTGATGTACCACTAAGCAGAGCAAAGAAAAATAGACTTTCATTTGAAAGGTGTTTGTAGAGCATCCACAGAACTCAGAGTTTACCGCACTCTCAGCAAATATTTTTTCACCCGATCTTGTTGATACTTGGCAGCAAAAATGAGTATATGAGTTGCACTTGGCACCCCACATTTCGTAATCTTATGTTGAAGAGTTCCTTTGCAGGAACACTTTGAATTTTTAGGTTTCACTTCTTTTTTCCCTATATGAATACATGCATTTGGAATGCTAAATCAAACACAGTTTGTGATACCTGTTTGAAACTTGGCTCACTCAATTAGTTCTCAGTGCACTCTCTATGCATTGTCCCCTGCTGAAGTATCCCCAAGCAGAGGCAAGGAAAATACGCTTTCTTATGTAAGTGTTTGCAGAGCTTCCACAAAACTCCCAAGTTTACTGGAATTTCAGCGAATATTTTTTCACTTGATCTTGTTGATACTAGGTAAGGAAAGATGAGTATACCAGTTGCATTTGGTTGCCAAAATTACGTTCTTCTTAGTTGAAGCATTTGCTTTCAGGAAGACATTGAATTTTGGGGGTTTCTCTTCATTTTGAACCTATAGGAATACATGCATTTGGAACTCTAAATCAAACACTCTTTGTGCTAGCTGCTTGAAGCTTGACTCACTCAATTAGTTCCTGGTGTGCTCTCTGTGCTTTGTTCCCTGTTGAAGTGGCCCTAAGTGGAGGCGAGGAACATACGCTTTCCTTAGAAAGCATTTACAGAGCTTCAACAGAGCTCCAAGTTAACTGGAATCTCTGCAAATATTTACTCACCTGATCTTGATGATCCTTGTCGGGAAAGATGAGGATACCAGTTGCACTTAGCTACCCAAATTTCGTTCTTCTAGGTTGAAAAGTCCGTTTGCAGGAACACTTTGAATTTTTAGGTTTCACTTCACTTTTCCTTATAGGGACGTATGCATTTGGAATTATAAATCAAACACGGTTTATGCTAGCTGCTTGAAACTGAAACTCACTCAACTAGTTCTCAGTGCGATCTCTATGCTTTGTTTTCTGTTGAAGTAACCCTAAGCAGAGGCAAGGGAAAGAAACTTTCATTTGAAAGCATTTGCAGTGATTCCACAGAACTTTGAGTTTCCTGGAATCTCAGCAAATATTTTTTCACCCTAACTTGTTGTTACTCGACAGGAAAGATAAGTATACCGGTTGCATGTGGCTGCCCAAATTTAGATCTTCTAGGTTGAATAGTTCGTTTGCAGGAATACTTTGAAATTTTAGGTTTCACTTCCTTTTCCCTATAGGGATACATGCATTTGGAACTCTAACTCAGACACGGTTTGTACTAGCTGCATGAAACTTGACTCACTCAGTTAGTTCTCAGTGCACTCTCTATGCTTTGTTTCCTGATGAAGTAGCCCCAAGCAGAGGCAAGGAACATACACTTTCATCTGAAAGCATTTGCAAAGCTTCCACAGAACTCTTGAGTTTACTGGAATCTCAGCAAAATTTTTTCACCAGATCTTGATGATACTGGGCAGCAAAGATGAGTTTAGTGGTTTCACTTGGCTGCCCAAATTTCGTTCTTCAGGGTTGAAGCGTTCGTTTGCAGGAGCACTTTGAATTTCCAGTTTCCCTTCCTTTTCCCTTATAGGGATACATGCATTTGGAACTGTATATCAAACATGGTTTGTGCTAGCTTCTTCAAACTTGACTCACTCCATTAGTTCGTGGTGTGCTCTCTATGCTTTGTTCCCTGTGGTAGTAGCTCTACGCAGAGGCAAGGAACATACACTTTCATCTGAAAGCATTTGCAAAGCTTCCACAGAACTCTGAGTTTTCTGGAATCTCAGCAAATATTTATTCACACCCGAACTTGTTGATACTTAGCCGGAAAAATGTGTATACCAGTTGCACTTGGCTGCCCAAATTTCGTTTTTCCGTTTGAAGCATTCATTTTCAGGAACACTTTCTTTTTAGGTTTGAATTCCTTTCCCCCTATATGGATACATGAATTTGGAACTGTAAATCAATCATGGTTTGTGCTAGCTGCTTGAAACTTGACTCAGTCAATGAGTTCTCAGTGTGCTCTCTATGCATTTCTCCCTGTGAAAGTAGCTGTAAGCAAAGGCAAGGAAATACACTTTCATTTTAAAGCGTTTGCAGAGCTCCCACAGAACTCTTAGTTTACAAGAATATCAGAAAAAGATTTTCACCCGTTCTTTTTGATACTTGGCAGGAAAGATCGCTATACCAGGTTGCACTTGGCTTCCCAAATTTCATTCTTCTAGGTTCAACTGTTCCTTTCCAGGAACACTTTGAATTTTTAGGTTTCACTTCGTTTTCCCCTATAGGGATACATGCATTTGGAACTCTAACGCAAACACGGATTTTGCTAGCAGCTTGAAACTTGACACACTCGATTATTTCTCAGTGTGGTCTCTATGCTTTGTTCCCTGTTGAAGTAGCTCTAAACAGAGACAATGAAAATACAGTTTCATTGAAAGTGTTTGCAGAGCTTCCGTAGAACTATGAGTTTACTGTAATCTCAGCTAATATTTTTTCACCCGATCTTCTTGATATTCGACAGGAGAGATAAGTATACAAGTTGTCCTTGGCTGTTCCAATTTCGTGCTTCTCGATTGAAACGTTCGTTTGCAGGAAAACTTTGAATTTTTAGGTTTCACTTCATTTTCCCCTATAGGGATACATGCATTTGGAACTCTAAATCAAACACGGTTTTTGCTGTGTGCTTGTAACTTGACTCACTCAACTAGTTCTCAGTGCACTCTCTATGCATTGTTCCCTGTTGAAGTAGCCCTAAGCAGAGGCAAGGAAAACACACTTTCTTTGGAAAGTATTCATCGAGCTTCCAAATACTCAGAGATTACTGAAACCTCAGCAAATATTTTGTCACCCTATCTTGTTGATACTTGGTAGGAAAAATGTGTATACCAGTTGCACTTGGCTGCACAAATTTTGTTCTGCTAGGTTGAAACATTCCTTTGCAGGATGACTTTGAATATTGAGGTTTTACTACATTTTCCCCTATAGGGATACATGCTTTTGAATATCTAAATCAAACACGGTTTGTGCTAGCTGCTTGAAACTTGACTCACTGAATGAATTCTCATAGTGCTCTCTATGATCTGTTACCAGTTGATGTACCACTAAGCAGAGCAAAGAAAAATAGACTTTCATTTGAAAGGTGTTTGTAGAGCATCCACAGAACTCAGAGTTTACCGCACTCTCAGCAAATATTTTTTCACCCGATCTTGTTGATACTTGGCAGCAAAAATGAGTATATGAGTTGCACTTGGCACCCCACATTTCGTAATCTTATGTTGAAGAGTTCCTTTGCAGGAACACTTTGAATTTTTAGGTTTCACTTCTTTTTTCCCTATATGAATACATGCATTTGGAATGCTAAATCAAACACAGTTTGTGATACCTGTTTGAAACTTGGCTCACTCAATTAGTTCTCAGTGCACTCTCTATGCATTGTCCCCGGCTGAAGTATCCCCAAGCAGAGGCAAGGAAAATACGCTTTCTTATGTAAGTGTTTGCAGAGCTTCCACAAAACTCCCAAGTTTACTGGAATTTCAGCGAATATTTTTTCACTTGATCTTGTTGATACTAGGTAAGAAAGATGAGTATACCAGTTGCATTTGGTTGCCAAAATTACGTTCTTCTTAGTTGAAGCATTTGCTTTCAGGAAGACATTGAATTTTGGGGGTTTCTCTTCATTTGAACCTATAGGAATACATGCATTTGGAACTCTAAATCAAACACTCTTTGTGCTAGCTGCTTGAAGCTTGACTCACTCAATTAGTTCCTGGTGTGCTCTCTGTGCTTTGTTCCCTGTTGAAGTGGCCCTAAGTGGAGGCGAGGAACATACGCTTTCCTTAGAAAGCATTTACAGAGCTTCAACAGAGCTCCAAGTTAACTGGAATCTCTGCAAATATTTACTCACCTGATCTTGATGATCCTTGTCAGGAAAGATGAGGATACCAGTTGCACTTAGCTACCCAAATTTCGTTCTTCTAGGTTGAAAAGTTCCGTTTGCAGGAACACTTTGAATTTTAGGTTTCACTTCACTTTTCCTTATAGGGACGTATGCATTTGGAATTATAAATCAAACACGGTTTATGCTAGCTGCTTGAAACTGAAACTCACTCAACTAGTTCTCAGTGCGATCTCTATGCTTTGTTTTCTGTTGAAGTAACCCTAAGCAGAGGCAAGGGAAAGAAACTTTCATTGAAAGCATTTGCAGTGATTCCACAGAACTTTGAGTTTCCTGGAATCTCAGCAAATATTTTTTCACCCTAACTTGTTGTTACTCGACAGGAAAGATAAGTATACCGGTTGCATGTGGCTGCCCAAATTTAGATCTTCTAGGTTGAATAGTTCGTTTTGCAGGAATACTTTGAAATTTTAGGTTTCACTTCCTTTTCCCCTATAGGGATACATGCATTTGGAACTCTAACTCAGACACGGTTTGTACTAGCTGCATGAAACTTGACTCACTCAGTTAGTTCTCAGTGCACTCTCTATGCTTTGTTTCCTGAGGAAGTAGCCCCAAGCAGAGGCAAGGAACATACACTTTCATCTGAAAGCATTTGCAAAGCTTCCACAGAACTCTTGAGTTTACTGGAATCTCAGCAAAATTTTTTCACCAGATCTTGATGATACTGGGCAGCAAAGATGAGTTTAGTGGTTTCACTTGGCTGCCCAAATTTCGTTCTTCAGGGTTGAAGCGTTCGTTTGCAGGAGCACTTTGAATTTCCAGTTTCCCTTCCTTTTCCCTTATAGGGATACATGCATTTGGAACTGTATATCAAAACATGGTTTGTGCTAGCTTCTTCAAACTTGACTCACTCCATTAGTTCGTGGTGTGCTCTCTATGCTTTGTTCCCTGTGGTAGTAGCTCTACGCAGAGGCAAGGAACATACACTTCATCTGAAAGCATTTGCAAAGCTTCCACAGAACTCTGAGTTTTCTGGAATCTCAGCAAATATTTATTCACCCGAACTTGTTGATACTTAGCCGGAAAAATGTGTATACCAGTTGCACTTGGCTGCCCAAATTTCGTTTTTCGTTTGAAGCATTCATTTTCAGGAACACTTTCTTTTTAGGTTTGAATTCCTTTCCCCCTATATGGATACATGAATTTGGAACTGTAAATCAATCATGGTTTGTGCTAGCTGCTTGAAACTTGACTCAGTCAATGAGTTCTTCAGTGTGCTCTCTATGCATTTCTCCCTGTGAAAGTAGCTGTAAGCAAAGGCAAGGAAATACACTTTCATTTTTAAAGCGTTTGCAGAGCTCCCACAGAACTCTTAGTTTACAAGAATATCAGAAAAAGATTTTCACCCGTTCTTTTTGATACTTGGCAGGAAAGATCGCTATACCAGTTGCACTTGGCTTCCCAAATTTCATTCTTCTAGTTCAACTGTTCCTTTCCAGGAACACTTTGAATTTTTAGGTTTCACTTCGTTTTCCCCTATAGGGATACATGCATTTGGAACTCTAACGCAAACACGGATTTTGCTAGCAGCTTGAAACTTGACACACTCGATTAGTTCTCAGTGTGGTCTCTATGCTTTGTTCCCTGTTGAAGTAGCTCTAAACAGAGACAATGAAAATACAGTTTCATTGAAAGTGTTTGCAGAGCTTCCGTAGAACTATGAGTTTACTGTAATCTCAGCTAATATTTTTTCACCCGATCTTCTTGATATTCGACAGGAGAGATAAGTATACAAGTTGTCCTTGGCTGTTCCAATTTCGTGCTTCTCGATTGAAACGTTCGTTTGCAGGAAAACTTTGAATTTTTAGGTTTCACTTCATTTTCCCCTATAGGGATACATGCATTTGGAACTCTAAATCAAACACGGTTTTTGCTGTGTGCTTGTAACTTGACTCACTCAACTAGTTCTCAGTGCACTCTCTATGCATTGTTCCCTGTTGAAGTAGCCCTAAGCAGAGGCAAGGAAAACACACTTTCTTTGGAAAGTATTCATCGAGCTTCCAAATACTCAGAGATTACTGAAACCTCAGCAAATATTTTGTCACCCTATCTTGTTGATACTTGGTAGGAAAAAATGTGTATACCAGTTGCACTTGGCTGCACAAATTTTGTTCTGCTAGGTTGAAACATTCCTTTGCAGGATGACTTTGAATATTGAGGTTTTACTACATTTTCCCCTATAGGGATACATGCTTTTGAAAATCTAAATCAAACATGGTTTGTGCTAGCTGCTTGAAACTTGACTCACTGAATGAATTCTCATAGTGCTCTCTATGATCTGTTACCAGTTGATGTACCACTAAGCAGAGCAAAGAAAAATAGACTTTCATTTGAAAGGTGTTTGTAGAGCATCCACAGAACTCAGAGTTTACCGCACTCTCAGCAAATATTTTTTCACCCGATCTTGTTGATACTTGGCAGCAAAAATGAGTATATGAGTTGCACTTGGCACCCCACATTTCGTAATCTTATGTTGAAGAGTTCCTTTGCAGGAACACTTTGAATTTTTAGGTTTCACTTCTTTTTTCCCTATATGAATACATGCATTTGGAATGCTAAATCAAACACAGTTTGTGATACCTGTTTGAAACTTGGCTCACTCAATTAGTTCTCAGTGCACTCTCTATGCATTGTCCCTGCTGAAGTACCCCAAGCAGAGGCAAGGAAAATTCGCTTTCTTATGTAAGTGTTTGCAGAGCTTCCACAAAACTCCCAAGTTTACTGGAATTTCAGCGAATATTTTTTCACTTGATCTTGTTGATACTAGGTAAGAAAGATGAGTATACCAGTTGCATTTGGTTGCCAACATTACGTTCTTCTTAGTTGAAGCATTTGCTTTCAGGAAGACATTGAATTTTGGGGGTTTCTCTTCATTTGAACCTATAGGAATACATGCATTTGGAACTCTAAATCAAACACTCTTTGTGCTAGCTGCTTGAAGCTTGACTCACTCAATTAGTTCCTGGTGTGCTCTCTGTGCTTTGTTCCCTGTTGAAGTGGCCCTAAGTGGAGGCGAGGAACATACGCTTTCCTTAGAAAGCATTTACAGAGCTTCAACAGAGCTCCAAGTTAACTGGAATCTCTGCAAATATTTACTCACCTGATCTTGATGATCCTTGTCAGGAAAGATGAGGATACCAGTTGCACTTAGCTACCCAAATTTCGTTCTTCTAGGTTGAAAAGTCCGTTTGCAGGAACACTTTGAATTTTTAGGTTTCACTTCACTTTTCCTTATAGGGACGTATGCATTTGGAATTATAAATCAAACACGGTTTATGCTACATGCTTGAAACTGAAACTCACTCAAACTAGTTCTCAGTGCGATCTCTATGCTTTGTTTTCTGTTGAAGTAACCCTAAGCAGAGGCAAGGGAAGAGAAACTTTCATTTGAAAGCATTTGCAGTGATTCCACAGAACTTTGAGTTTCCTGGAATCTCAGCAAATATTTTTTCACCCTAACTTGTTGTTACTCGACAGGAAAGATAAGTATACCGGTTGCATGTGGCTGCCCAAATTTAGATCTTTCTAGGTTGAATAGTTCGTTTGCAGGAATACTTTGAAATTTTTAGGTTTCACTTCATTTTCCCCTATAGGGATACATGCATTTGGAACTCTAACTCAGACACGGTTTGTACTAGCTGCATGAAACTTGACTCACTCAGTTAGTTCTCAGTGCACTCTCTATGCTTTGTTTCCTGATGAAGTAGCCCAAGCAGAGGCAAGGAACATACACTTTCATCTGAAAGCATTTGCAAAGCTTCCACAGAACTCTTGAGTTTACTGGAATCTCAGCAAAATTTTTTCACCAGATCTTGATGATACTGGGCAGCAAAGATGAGTTTAGTGGTTTCACTTGGCTGCCCAAATTTCGTTCTTCAGGGTTGAAGCGTTCGTTTGCAGGAGCACCTTGAATTTCCAGTTTCCCTTCCTTTTCCCTTATAGGGATACATGCATTTGGAACCTGTATATCAAACATGGTTTGTGCTAGCTTCTTCAAACTTGACTCACTCCATTAGTTCGTGGTGTGCTCTCTATGCTTTGTTCCCTGTGGTAGTAGCTCTACGCAGAGGCAAGGAACATACACTTTCATCTGAAAGCATTTGCAAAGCTTCCACAGAACTCTGAGTTTTCTGGAATCTCAGCAAATATTTATTCACCCGAACTTGTTGATACTTAGCCGGAAAAATGTGTATACCAGTTGCACTTGGCTGCCCAAATTTCGTTTTTCCGTTTGAAGCATTCATTTTCAGGAACACTTTCTTTTTAGGTTTGAATTCCTTTCCCCCTATATGGATACATGAATTTGGAACTGTAAATCAATCATGGTTTGTGCTAGCTGCTTGAAACTTGACTCAGTCAATGAGTTCTCAGTGTGCTCTCTATGCATTTCTCCCTGTGAAAGTAGCTGTAAGCAAAGGCAAGGAAATACACTTTCATTTTAAAGCGTTTGCAGAGCTCCCACAGAACTCTTAGTTTACAAGAATATCAGAAAAAGATTTTCACCCGTTCTTTTTGATACTTGGCAGGAAAGATCGCTATACCAGTTGCACTTGGCTTCCCAAATTTCATTCTTCTAGGTTCAACTGTTCCTTTCCAGGAACACTTTGAATTTTTAGGTTTCACTTCGTTTTCCCCTATAGGGATACATGCATTTGGAACTCTAACGCAAACACGGATTTTGCTAGCAGCTTGAAACTTGACACACTCGATTAGTTCTCAGTGTGGTCTCTATGCTTTGTTCCCTGTTGAAGTAGCTCTAAACAGAGACAATGAAAATACAGTTTCATTGAAAGTGTTTGCAGAGCTTCCGTAGAACTATGAGTTTACTGTAATCTCAGCTAATATTTTTTCACCCGATCTTCTTGATATTCGACAGGAGAGATAAGTATACAAGTTGTCCTTGGCTGTTCCAATTTCGTGCTTCTCGATTGAAACGTTCGTTTGCAGGAAAACTTTGAATTTTTAGGTTTCACTTCATTTTCCCCTATAGGGATACATGCATTTGGAACTCTAAATCAAACACGGTTTTTGCTGTGTGCTTGTAACTTGACTCACTCAACTAGTTCTCAGTGCACTCTCTATGCATTGTTCCCTGTTGAAGTAGCCCTAAGCAGAGGCAAGGAAAACACACTTTCTTTGGAAAGTATTCATCGAGCTTCCAAATACTCAGAGATTACTGAAACCTCAGCAAATATTTTGTCACCCTATCTTGTTGATACTTGGTAGGAAAAATGTGTATACCAGTTGCACTTGGCTGCACAAATTTTGTTCTGCTAGGTTGAAACATTCCTTTGCAGGATGACTTTGAATATTGAGGTTTTACTACATTTTCCCCTATAGGGATACATGCTTTTGAATATCTAAATCAAACACGGTTTGTGCTAGCTGCTTGAAACTTGACTCACTGAATGAATTCTCATAGTGCTCTCTATGATCTGTTACCAGTTGATGTACCACTAAGCAGAGCAAAGAAAAATAGACTTTCATTTGAAAGGTGTTTGTAGAGCATCCACAGAACTCAGAGTTTACCGCACTCTCAGCAAATATTTTTTCACCCGATCTTGTTGATACTTGGCAGCAAAAATGAGTATATGAGTTGCACTTGGCACCCCACATTTCGTAATCTTATGTTGAAGAGTTCCTTTGCAGGAACACTTTGAATTTTTAGGTTTCACTTCTTTTTTCCCTATATGAATACATGCATTTGGAATGCTAAATCAAACACAGTTTGTGATACCTGTTTGAAACTTGGCTCACTCAATTAGTTCTCAGTGCACTCTCTATGCATTGTCCCCTGCTGAAGTATCCCCAAGCAGAGGCAAGGAAAATACGCTTTCTTATGTAAGTGTTTGCAGAGCTTCCACAAAACTCCCAAGTTTACTGGAATTTCAGCGAATATTTTTTCACTTGATCTTGTTGATACTAGGTAAGAAAGATGAGTATACCAGTTGCATTTGGTTGCCAAAATTACGTTCTTCTTAGTTGAAGCATTTGCTTTCAGGAAGACATTGAATTTTGGGGTTTCTCTTCATTTGAACCTATAGGAATACATGCATTTGGAACTCTAAATCAAACACTCTTTTGTGCTAGCTGCTTGAAGCTTGACTCACTCAATTAGTTCCTGGTGTGCTCTCTGTGCTTTGTTTCCTGTTGAAGTGGCCCTAAGTGGAGGCGAGGAACATACGCTTTCCTTAGAAAGCATTTACAGAGCTTCAACAGAGCTCCAAGTTAACTGGAATCTCTGCAAATATTTACTCACCTGATCTTGATGATCCTTGTCAGGAAAGATGAGGATACCAGTTGCACTTAGCTACCCAAATTTCGTTCTTCTAGGTTGAAAAGTCCGTTTGCAGGAACACTTTGAATTTTTAGGTTTCACTTCACTTTTCCTTATAGGGACGTATGCATTTGGAATTATAAATCAAACACGGTTTATGCTAGCTGCTTGAAACTGAAACTCACTCAACTAGTTCTCAGTGCGATCTCTATGCTTTGTTTTCTGTTGAAGTAACCCTAAGCAGAGGCAAGGGAAAGAAACTTTCATTTGAAAGGCATTTGCAGTGATTCCACAGAACTTTG
>NW_027287783.1:0-61850 GCF_047511675.1 Marmota flaviventris | reverse complement strand
AGGTTTTTGTTTAGGGCTAGGACTAAAGTTATGGCTATATTTAGGATTAAGTTTAGGTCTAGTGTTAATGTTACAGTTAGGTGTAGGTATAGGTTTACCGATAGGGCTAGTGTTAGTGTTTGGTTTAGGGTTAGGGTCAGGCTTAGACCTAGGGTTAGTGTTAGGGTCAGAATAAGGGTCAGGGATAGGCTTAGGGTTTGGGTTAGGGTTAGAGATAGAATAAGGCTTAGGGTTAGGACTAGTAATAGAGTTAGGGTTTGGGGTAGCTAAGGATTAAGGTTAGGACTAGGGTAGCATTAGGGTGATGGTTGGCATAGGGTAAGGGATAGGGTTAGAGCTAGGGTTAGGGTTAGGGTTAGGATAAGCGTTAGGGTTAAAGCTAGGGTTAGGGTTCAGGTTAAGGCTAGGTTTTGTGTTAAGGTTAGGGCTATTGCTAATGTAAGACCTGGCATTACGATTAGGGCTAGTTTTAGGATTAGGGTTAGGGCTAGGTTTAGTGTTCAGGTTAGGTTTGGGGTTAGGGTGATGTTTAGAGCTAGGGTTAGTTTTAGGATCAGAGTCAGGGTCATTATTATTTATACGGTTAGGTTTAGGACTCGAATTTGGGCTAGGGTAAGGGCTAGGCATAGCTTTAGTGTTTGGTTTAGGTTAAGGTTTAGGATTAGAGCTGTAGCTCAGATTTGCTTGAAAGCTATGGCTATGGTTAGGGATAGTTTTCAAATTAGCATTAGGATTAGGGCTAGTGTTAGGGTGAGGTTTAGGTTTAAGGGTAGGGTTAAACTTAGAGTTAGGGTTACATCTAGGATTAGGGCTAGGGCTAAGTTTGGGGCTAGGGTTAGGGCTAAGCTTTGGGTCATGGTAAGGGATAATAACATTAGCACTAGGGATAGGGCTAGGGAAAGAGTTAGATTTAGTCTTAGGGCTAGGGATATGATTAGGTTTAGGGTTAGGGCTAAATTAGGTCTAGGATTAGAGCTAGGGTTAGTATTAGGGCTAGGCCTTGGTTTAGGGCTAGGGTTAGAATTAGGTTAGGGTTAGGGTATGGTATGATATTATAACTAGGTTAAGGGCTAGGGTGAGGCTTCATTTTAGGGTTAGGGTTCGGATTAAGGCTAAGTTTAGGGCCAGGATAAGGGCTATGTTTTGTTGTTGTTGTTGTTGTTGTTGTTGATGATGTTGTTGTTGTTTTTAGCATAAGGGCTAACATTAGGGCTAGGGCTAATGTCAGGTCTAGGGTTATGGTTAGGGATAGTTTCAGGGTTAGGTTTATGGCTATGTATTTTGTAAGGGTTAGGTTGAGGGTTACGGTCACTTTTAGAGATAGGGGTATTATTAGGGTCAGGGTCACAGTTAGGGTTTCTTTAGGTTAAGGTTTAGGGTTAGGGCTCAAATTAGGTTAGGATTATGTTTAGGGTTAGGATAATGGATATGGTTAGGTTTAGGGTTCAGGTTAGGTTTAGGGTAATGAATAGGGTTAGGGTTATGGATAGAGTTAGGGTTATCCTAGGATTAGTATTAGGGTTAGGGTTAGGGTTAAGGTAATAGATAGGATTAGAGCTAGAGTTAGGGCTAGGGTTATGGTTAGGATTAAGGCTAGGGTTAGGATTAGGTTTAGAGTTAGGGTTAGGGTTAAAACTAGTGTTAGGGTTAGGGTTAGGGCTAGGTTTTAGATTAGGTTAGTGTTAGGGTAGGGCTATGGCTAATATAAGAACTAGGGTTACAATTAGGGCTAGTTTTAGGGTTAGGGTTAGGGATAGGTCTAGTGTTAGGGTTAGGTTATGATTAGAGTGATGATTTGAAATAGGGTTAGTGTTAGGGTCAGAGTCAAGTTCGGTGTTAGTTTTAGGGTTAGGGATAACACTCGAAATAAGGCTAGAGTTATGGGTAGGTGTAGGGTTAGGTTTTGTGTTAGGGTTAGGGCAAGAATTAGGGCTAGGTCTAATGTCAGGTCTGAGGTTACAGTTAGGTTAGTGTTAGGGTTAGGGCGAGGGCTCAGTTTTGTTTTAGAGCTACAGCTAGGTTTAGAACTATTTTTAGGATTAGTGATAGTGGGAGATCTAGTGGTAGGGTGAGGTTCAGGCTTAGGGTTAGGGTTATATTTAGAGTTATGTTTAGATCTAGGGTTAGGACTTGGGCTAGGTTTAGGGGTTAGGTTAGGGCTAGTATTAGGGTTATGGTAACAAATAGAGTTAGTACTAGAAATAGGTCTAGGACAAGAGTTAGTGTTAATCTTAGGGGTAGGGTTAGAGTTAGGGTTATGATTAGCACTAAATTAGGGCTAGGATTAGAGCTAAGGTTATTGTTAGTGTTAGGGTTAGGGTTAGCATTAGTGTTAGAGTTAGGATTAGGGTTAGGGTTAGGGTTAGGGTTAGGGGAAGGGATGTGGTTATACCTAGGTTCAGAACTAGGGCGAGGGCTGAAATTAGGGATTGGGCTAGGGATAGGGTTCAGGTTAGGATTAAGGCTAGGTTTAGGGCTAGGATGAGGGCTTGGGTTTGTGTTAGGTTGAGGGCAAGAATTAGGTCTATGGCTAATGTCAGTTAGGGTTACGCTTAGGGATAGTGTTAAGGTTAGGTTTATGGCTAGGTCTATTGTAAGGATTAGGTTTCGGGAAAGGGTCCGGTTTTAAAGCTAGGTGTATTGTTAGGGTAAGTGTCTTGTTTAGGGTTTGATTTAGGTTTATGGCTTGATTTAGCATTAGGGTTAGGGATTGGGTTAGAGTAATTAATAAGGTTAGGTTTAGTGTTCAAGTTAGTTTCAGGAAATGGATAGGGTTAGTGTTTGAGATAGGTTTAGAGTTAGGCCTGGGTTTAGCATTTGGATTAGGCTTATGTTTATGGTAATGGATAGGTTTAGGGCTAGGGTTATGGTTAGGATTAGGGCTAGGGTTAGGGTTAGGGTTAGGGTTAAGCCTAGGGTTAGTGTTAGGGTTAGGTTTAGGGTAAGTGTTAGGGTTTGAGCTATGGTTAGGGCTAGGGCAATGGTTAGGGTTAGTGTGACATCTAGGTTTAGGGTTAGGGTTAAGTTTAGAGCTAGATTTAGCATTAGGGTTAGGGTTATGTTTAAGGTAATGGATAGAGTTAGAACTAGGGTTTGGCCTTGGTTATGGTTAGGATTAGGACTAGGATTAGGGTTAGGGTTAGGTATAGAGTTATATTTGGGTAAGGGTTATTGTTTGAACTAGGGTTAGGGTTAAGGCAAGGGTTAAGGTTAGGGTTAGGTCTAGGGTTAGGGTTAGGGTTACGCTTAGAGCTAGGTTTTGTGTGAGGTTTAGGGCTAACGTTAGGGCTATATGTAATGTAAGACCTAGAGTTAGGGTTATGGCTAGGTCTAGTGTTAGGGTTATGGCTAGATGTTGGGTTAGCATAAAGTTTAGAGCTAGGATTTGTGTTACAGGGATGGACAATGTTTGCATTAGGGTTATGGCCAGAATTAGGATTGGGTTTAGGTCTAGAGGTAGAGGTACTGTTTGGGTTAGGTTAAGGGTTATTGTGAGGGCTAACGCTAGGTTTTTGTTTAGGGCTAATGCTAGAGTTATGGCTAGATTTAGAATTAGGTTTTTGTCTAGGTCAAGTGTTAGGGTTAGGTTTAGGTATAGTGTTACCCATAGGGCTAGTGTTAGGGTTCAGTTTAGGGTTAGGGTCAGGTTTAATCCTAGGGTTAGAGTTAGGGTCAGAATAAGGGTCAGGTTTAGGGTTAGAGTTAGAGCTAGAATGAGGGCTAGGGTTAGGACTAGTAATAGTGTTTGGTTTGGGGTAGGCTAAGGATTAGGGTTAGGACTAGGGTAGCATTAGGGTGAGGGTTTGGCTTAGGGTAAGGGATAGGGTTACAGCTAGGTTAATGGTTGGTGTTAGGGTTAGGTATATGTCTAGGTTTAGGTTAGGGTTAGGTTTAAAGCTAGGTTTAGGTCTCGGATTAGAGCTAGATTTTCTGATAGCACAGGGCTATGGCCTAATGTAAGAACTGGTGTTACGATTAGGGATAGTTTTAGGGTTAGGGTTAGGGCTAGGTCTAGTGTTCGGGTTAAGTTTAGTGTTAGTGTGATGTTAGAGCTAGGGTTATTGTTAGGGTCTGAGTCAGGGTCAGGGTAAGTTTTAGAGTTAGGGTTAGGACTCAAATTAGGGCTAGGGTTAGAGCTAGGTATAAGCTTAGGTTTTAGTTTAGGTTAAGGATTAGTGTTAAGCCTATGACTCGGTTTTGTTTGAGTGCTAGGGCTAGGGTTAGGGTAAGTTTTCCAATAAGCATTAGGGTTAGGGCTAGTGTTAGGGTGAGGTTTAGGCTTAGGATTAGGGTTTGATTCAGGGTTAGTGTTACGTCTAGGTTTAGGGCTAGGGCGAAAGTAGGAATAGGGTTGGGGCTAGGTTTAGGTCTAAGGTTTGTGTTATGGTAAGGGATAGATTTAGAACTAGGGTTAATGCTAGGGTGAGAGTTAGGGTTAGGGTTACAGTTAGGGTTAGGTTTAGGACTAAATTTGTGCTAGGATTAGCGCTAGGGTTAGTGTTAGGTCTAGGCCTATGTTTAGGGCTAGGGTTAGGGTTAGGATTAGTGTAAGGTATGATATTATAAGGTAAGGTTATGATGTTATAACTAGGTTTAGGGAGAGGGTCAAAATAGGGTTAGGGCTAGGGTTAGGGTTAGGGTTAGGATGAAGGCTAGGTTTAGGGCTAGGATTAGGGATAGGTTTAGGGCTAGGATTAGGGTTAGGTTTCGTGCTAGGGTTAGTTAGAATTAGTGCTAGGGCTAATGTCAGGTCTAGGTTTATGGTTAGGGTTAGTTTTAGGATTAGGTTTATGGCTAGTTCTAGTGTAAGCTTTAGGTTGAGGGTAGGGGTCAGGTTTAGAGATAGGGTTATTATTAGGGTCCACTGTCATGATTAAGGTTTAAGTTAGGTTAAGGTTTAGGATCAGGGCTCTCATTAGCATTAGGGTTAGGGTTAAGGTTAAGGTAATGTTTATGGTTAGGTTTAGATTTCAGGTTAGGTTTAGGGTAATGGATGAAGTTAGGGTTAGAGATAGGGTCAGGGTTTTCCTAAGGTTAGCATTACAGTTAGGGTTATGGTTAGGGTAAAGGATAGTGTTAGAGCTAGGGTTAGGGCTAGGATTATAGTTAGGATTAAGGCTAGGCTTAGGTTTAGGGTTAGGGCAAGTTTTAGTGTTAGGGTTAGGTTTAGGGTAATGGTTAGGGCTCTGGTTAGGGTTAGGATTAAAACAGGTGTAGGGCTCAGATTAGTGCTAGGTTTTGCATGAGGTTAGGGCTAGGATTAGGGCTATGACTAATTTAAGAACTAGGGTTATGATTAGGGCTACTTTTAGGGTTAGGGTTAGGAGTAGGTGTAGTTTTAGGGTTAGGTATAATTTTAATGTGATATGAGAGCTTGAGTTAGTGTTAGGGTCAGAGTCAGGGTCAAGGTTAGTTTTAGGGTTAGGGTAGGACTTCAATTAGGGCTAGGGTTAGGGCTATGTGTGGGTTAGGTTTTGGTTTAGGTTAAGGGTTAGAGTTAGGGCTATGGCTCGGGTTTTTTTTTTGGGGGGGGGGGCTAGGACTAGGTTAGGGCTAGTTTTAGGATTAGCATTAGTGTTAGGGCTAGATTTAGTGTGAGGTTTAGGCTTAGGGTTGGGGTTAGATTTAGAGTTATGGTTAGATCTAGGGTTAGTGGTAGGGCTAGGTTTAGGGCTAAGGGTAGAGCAAGTGTTAGGGTTATGGCAAGGGATAGGGTTAGAACTAGGAATAGGGCTAGGGCGATGGTTAGAGTTAGTATTAGTGCTAGTGTTAGGATTAGGGTTAGGGCTAAATTAGGGCTAGGATCAGTTCTAGGATTAGTGTAAGGGTTAAATCTAGGGTTAGAGTTAGGGTTAGTTAGGGGAAGGGTTGGGGTTATATCTAGGTTCAGATATAGGGCGAGGAATAAAATTAGGGATAGGGCTAGAGTTAGGGTTCGGGTTAGGATCAAGACTAGGTTTAGGGCTATAATGAGGGCTAGCATTTGTGTTAGGGTTATGGCAAGAATTAGGGCTAGGGCTAATATCAGGTCTAGTGTTATGGTTAGGGATAGTTTTAGGGTAAGGTTTATGTAGGTCTATATTCAGAGTTAGGTTTAGGGTAAGGTTCAGGTTTAGACCCAGGGGTATTATAATGGTCAGTTCAGGTTTTGGGTTTAGATTAGGTTGAGGTTTAGGGTTAGTGCTCAAATTAGCATTAGGGTTAGAGTTTGGGTTAGTGTAAGGGATAAGGTTAGGTTTAGGCTTCAGGTTAGGTTTAGGGTTCATGTTAGGTTTAGGTTAATGGATAGGGTTAGGGTTAGGCCTAGGGTTAGCATTCGGTTTATGGTTATTGTTAGGGTAATGGATCGATTTAGAGCTATGGTTAGGGCTAGGATTATGTTTAGGATTAGGGCTAGAGTTAGGGTTAGGGTTAGGGTTAAGGCTAGGGTTAGGATTAGGGTTAAGATTAGGATATGGGTTAGGGTTTAAGCTAGGGTTAGTGCTAAGGCTAGGGTAGGTATTAGGGTTAGGTCAAGGGTTAGGGTTAGTATTAGGGTTAGGGCTAGGGTTAGGGTTAGTGTTAGATTTCGTTTTTTCTTACCATTAGGTTAAGGGTAAGGCTCATGGATTTAGTAAGTGTTAGGGCTAGGTTGAGGGTTCAGGTTAGAATCAGAGCTAGGGATAAAGGTAGATTTAGGGTTATTAGAGCTAGGGTTAGCATTAGGTTTAGGGTTATGGTTAGGATAATGGATAGAGTTAGAGCTAGGGTTTGGGCTATGGTTACAGTTAGGATTAGGGCTAGGATTAGGGTTAGAGTTTGGGCTAGGGTTTGTTTAGGGTAAGGATTAGGGTTTGAGCTAGAGTTAGGGCGAGGGCTAAGTTTTGGGTTAGGTTCAGCATTACATCTAGGGATAGGAATTCGGTAGGCTTAGGGTTAGGGTTAGGGTTAGGGTTAGGGTTAGGGCTACGTTTATCATTAGGGTTAGGATAAGGGTTAGGGTAATAGATATGGTTAGATGTAAGTTTAGGTTTAAGTTTAAGGTTAGATTTATTTTTAGGGTTAAGGTTAAGGCATGGTTAGGTTTAGGTTTCTGGTACAGGTTAGGGTTTGAGCTAGAGTTAGGGCTATGGCAAGTGTTAGGTTTAAGGTTAGGTCTAGGGTTAGTTAAACAGTTAGGCTTAGGGTTAGGGTTGGGTTATGGCTAGGGTTATCAATAGGGTTAGGGTTAGGGTAATGTGTATGTTCAGAGCTAGGTTTAGGGATAGGGTTAAGTTTAGGGTTAGGGATAGGGTTAGGGTTAGAGTTAGGGATAAGTCTAAATTTATATTTAGGGCAAGAGTTAGGCATTGAGTAAATTTAAGACTAAGGCTACAGTTAGGGTTAGGATTAGAAATAGGGTTAGGGTTAAGGTTACACCTAGGGCTAGGTTTAGGCCTAAGATTCACTCTAGATTTTGTGTTAGGTTAAGGTGTAGGGTTAGGGCTATGGGTAATGGAAGAGCTAGGATTATGATTAGGGCTAGTTGTAGGGTTAGGGTTATGGCTAAGTCTAGTGTTAGGTTTAGATTTTCGGTTAAGGTCAGGTTTAGAGATAGCTTAGTGTTAAATGCAGGGTCCGTGCTCAGGTTAGTGTTAGGGTTAAGGTTAAAGCCAGAATTAGGACTAGGTTTATGTCTAGGAGTAGGGTTAGACTTTGCATTAGGGTAAGGGTTATTGTTAGGTCTAGGGCTAGAGTTAAGGCTACATTTAGGATTAGGTTTAGGTCTAGGGCGAGTGGTAGAGTCAGGTTTAATATAAGGTTACTGGTAGGGCTAGTGTTAGGGTTTGGTCTAGGGTGTGTGTCAGGTTTAGACCTAGGG
This sequence comes from Marmota flaviventris, assembly GCF_047511675.1. Lineage (NCBI taxonomy): Eukaryota > Metazoa > Chordata > Mammalia > Rodentia > Sciuridae > Marmota > Marmota flaviventris. The sequence continues at coordinate 54,010 of NW_027287783.1, read as the reverse complement.
TTAGTGTTATGTTCAGAATAAGGGTCAGGGTTAGGGTTAGGGTTTGGGATAGGTTAGAGCTAGAATGAGGGCTAGATTTAGGACTATTAATACAATTAGGGTTTTGATTAGCCTAAGGATTAGGGATAGGTCTAGGTTTACCATTAGGGTTAGGGTTTTGCCTATGTTTAGGGATAGAGTTAGAGCTAGTGTTAGTTGTAGGGTTAGGATTAGGGTTAGTGTTAAAGCTAGGTTTAGGGCTGAGATTATGGCTAGTTTTTGTGTTAGTATTAGGGCTAGGGTTAGGGCAACGAATAATGTAAAAATTACTATTAGAGTTAGATTTAGGGTTAGTGTTTAGGATTATTGTTTATGGCTAGGTTTAAGGTTAGGATAAATTTAGAACTAGGGTTATTGTTAGGATAGGAGTCAGGGGCAAGGTTAGTTTTAGGATTAGAACTCAAATTAGGGCTAGGTTTACTGTTAGGGTTTGGTTTAAGGTTAGAGTGGTGTTTTAGAGCTAGGGTGAGTGTTAGGGTATAAGTCAGGGTCAGGGTTAGTTTTAAGGTTAGGGTTAGGACTCCAATTAGGGCTAGGATTAGTTCTAGGTGTAATTGCGGGTTTGGTTTAAGTTAAGGTTTAGGGAAGGTCTATTGCTCGGTTTTGTTTTACTCCAAGGGTTAGGGTTAGCACTAGTTTTATGATGAGTATTAGGGTTAGGTCTAGTGTTAGTGTTAGGCTTAGTCTTATGGTTAGGGTTATATTTAGAGTTAGGCTTAGACCTAGGGTTAGGCTAGGACTAAGGATGGGGCAAGGGTTAGGGCTAAGGTTAGGGCTAGGTTTAGAGTTAAGGTAAGGGATAGGATTAGAACTAGGAATAGGGCTAGTGTGAGAGTTAGAGTTTGTCTTAGGGCTAGGATTAGGACTAGGGTTTGGATAAGGGTTAAGTTAAGGCCAGGATTAGGGCTAGAGTTAGTGTTCAGTTTAGGCCTAGTGATAGGGTTATGGTTAGGGTTATGTTTAGGATAAGGGACGGTGTTATAGCTAGGTTTAGAGGTAGGGTTGGGGTTAGAGTAGGGATAGGGCTAGGCATAGAGTTAGGGTTATGATTAAGGCTAGGTTTAGGGCTAGCATGAGGGCTAGTTTTTTTTAGGTTTAGGTCTAGGATTAGGGCTAGGACTAATATCAGGTCTAGAGTTATGGTTAAAGATAATTTTAGGGTTAGGTTTAGGTCTACATCTAGTGTAAGGTTAGGCTTAGGGTAAGGTTCAGGTTTAGATCTAGGGGAATTTTTAAGGTTAGGGTCAAGGTTAAGATTTGGTTTAAGTTAGGATTTAGGTTTAGGGCTCGAGTTAGCATTAGGGTTAGAGTTAGGGTAATGATAGGGTTTGGTTTAGTGTTCAGGTTAGGTTTAGGGTAATTGATAGGGTTAGCATTAGCAATAGGGTTAGGGTTAGGCTTAGGGTTAGCATTAGGGTAAGGGTTATGTTTATTGTAGTGTGTCAGATTAGAGCTTACGTTAAAACTAGGGTTAAGGTTAGGAATAGGTCTTGAGTTATGGTTAGGGTTAGGTTTAGAACTAGGGTTAGGTTTAGGGTTATGATTAGTGTAAGGGTTTGGTTTTGACCTAGGGTTATGGCTAGGGAGAGGGTTAGTTTTAGTGTTAGGTCTAGGGATAGGATTATGGTCGAGTTAGTGTTTGGGTTAGGTTTAGGGCTAGGGTTATCATTAAGGTTAGGTTTAGGGTTAGGGTAATGGATAGGGTTAGATATAGGGTTAGGGTTAGGGCTAGAGTTTGGTTTAGGGTTAGGATTAGGACTATGGTTATGTTTAGGTTTATGGTTAGGTTTAGGGTTTGAGTTAGGGTTAGGGCTATGCCGAGTGTTAAATTTAGGATTATGTCTAGGGTCAGTTTTCCATTTAGGGTTAGGTTTAGAGTTAGGGTTTGGGCTAGGATTATCAATAAGTTTAGGGTTAGGGTAATGGGTAGGTTTAGAGCTAGGTTTATGGCTAGGGTTGAGTTTAGGATTAGGGCTAGGTTTAGGGTTAGAGTTTGTGATAAGTCTAGGTTTATGTTTAGGGTAAGGTTTAAGCTTTGAGCTAGGGTTAGGACTAAGGTGAGGACTAGGTTTATGTTAGGGTCAGGGTTAGGTTAGGGCTAGGGTTAGGGTTAGTGTTACACTTAGGGCTAGGTTTAGGCCTCAGGTTAGCTCTATGTTTAGTGTTAGGTTTAGGCCTAGGGTTAGGGCTATGGGTAATGTAAGAGCCAGAGTTATGATTAGGGCTTATTTTAGTGTTAGAGTTATGGATGTGTCTAGAATTAAGTTTAGGTTTTGATTAGGGTCAGGTTTAGAGGTACGTTTAGTGTTAAAGGCAGGGTCAGTGCTCAGGTTACAGTTAAAGTTCAGGTTAAAGCCAGAATTGGGACTAGGTTTTGGTCTAGGGGTGGGGTTAGTGTTTGGGTTAAGTTAAGTGTTATTGTTAGGGCTATGGCTAGGTTTTCTTTAGGTCTAGAGCTAGAGTTAAGGCTAGATTTAAAATTAGGTTTAGGTCTAGTGCTAATGGTAGGGTTTGGTTTAGGTATAAGGTTACCAGTAGGGCTAGTGTAAGGGTTTGGTTTAGGGTTAGGGTCAGGGTCAGGTTTAGACCTCGGGTTTGTGTTATGGTCCGAATGAGGGTCAGGGTTAGGGTTAGGGTTTGGGATAGTGTTAGAGTAGAATGAGATCTAGGGTTAGGACTATTAATAGGGTTATTATTTGGCTAGCCTAAGGATTAGGGATAGGTCTAGGGTTACCATTAGGGTTAGGGTTTTGCTTAGCGTAAGGGATACTGTTAGAGATAGGTTTAGGGCTAGGGTTAGGGTTATGTTTAAGGTTAAAGCTAGGTTTAGAGATCAGATCAGGGCTAGTTTTTTTGTGAGGTTTAAGGCTAGGGTTAGGGCAATGACTAATGTAAGAACTAGTGTTATAATTAGGGTTAGTTTTAGGGTTAGGGTTAGGGGTAGGTCAAGTGTTAGGGTTAGGTTTAAGGTTAGATTGATATTTATAGCTAGAGTTATTGTTAGAATATGATTCATGTCAGGGTTAGTTTTAGGGTTAGGGTTAGGACTCGAATTAGGGTTAGAGTTACTATTAGGGTTTGGTTTAAGTTTAGGGTGCTGTTTAGAGCTAGGGTGAGTGTTAGGATATGAGTCAGGGTCAGGGTTATTTTTAAGGTTAGGATTAGGACTTGAGTTAGGGCTAGGTTTAGTTCTAGGTGTAGTGCTAGCGTTTGGTTTAAGTTAAGGTTTACTGTTAGGCCTGTTGTTCAGTTTTGTTTTAGTGCTATGGTTAGGGTTAGGGCTAGTTTTATGATTAGCCTTAGGGTTAGGACTAGGCTTATGGTTTGGGTTAGGATTAAGGCTGGGTTAAACACTAGGATTAGGGCTGGGTTTTGTGTTAGGGTTAGACAAGAATTAGGGCTAGGGCTAATGTCAGGTCTAGGTTTACAGTTAGGCATAGTTTTAGGGTTAGGTTTATGGCTAGGTCAAATTTAAGTGTTACGTTTAGGGAAAGGGTCAGGTTTAGAGCTAGGGGTATTATTAGGGTCATAATCAGGCTTCAGGTTTGTGTTAGGATAAGGTTTAGGTTTAGGGCTCGAATTAGCATTAAGGTTAGAGTTAGGGTTAGGGTAATGGATAAGGTTAGGATTAGGTTTCAGGTTTGGTTTAGAGTAATGGATATGGTTTTGGTTTGTGATAGGTTTAGGGTTAGGCCTAGGGGTAGCATTAGTGTTATGGTATCTTTAGGGTAATTTATAGGGTGAGACCTAGGGTTAGGACTAGGGTTATGGTTAGGATTTGGGCTAGAGTTAGGGTTAGGGTCAGGGTTAGGGTTAGGATTTGGTTTCGGGAATGGTGTAGGGTTTGAGCTAGGGTTAGTGCTAGGGTAAGGTTAGTGCCAGGGTTATGGTCATGGTTAGTGTTAGGGTTAGGGCTAGGGTTATTATTAGGGTTACAGTAATAAGTTTAGATGTCTGGTTAGAGTTAGAGATAAGTTTAGATTAGAGTTAGGGTTAGGTTTAGGGTTGGGGTTAGGATTTGAGCTACCTTAGGGTTAGGATTAGGGTTAGGTTCACTGTTAGTTCTAGGGTTAGGTTTATGTTTAGGTTTAGGGTATGTTTAGCTTCAGGTCTAGTGTTATCATTAGGGTTAAGTTTAGGGTTAGGGTAATGGGTAGGGTTCGAGCTAGGGTTATGGCTAGGGTTCAGGTTAGGATTAGAATTGTGTTAGGGTTAGGGTTAAGCCTTCAGTTAAAGTTAGGCTTATCTTAAGTTTAAGGGTTAGGGATTGAGGTAGGTTTAGGGATCGAGTGAGGGTTAGGGTTATAGTCAGGGCTAGGATATGGTTAGGATTAGGGTTAGGGCTAGGGTTAGCATTAGGTTTAGTGTTATGGTTAAGGTAGTGGATAGAGTTAGAACTAGGGTTTGATCTATGGTTAAGGTTAGGATTAGGGCTAGGGTTAGGGTGAGGTTTGGGGTTTGGGCTAGGGTTATGTTTGTGGTAAGGTTAAGGGTTTGAGCTAGGTTTAGAGCTAGGACGAGGGTTAAGGTTAGGTTTAGGACGAGGGTTAAAGTTAGGTTTAGGGCTAGGTTTAGGATTAGGGTTATGTTTAGGGTTAGGTTAGGGCTACAATTAGGGCTAGGATTTGTGTGAAGTTTAGGGCTAGTGTTAGGTGTATTAGTAATTTAAGAGCTAGAGTTATGGTTATGGCTAGATTTAGGGCTCGTCTAGTGTTAGGGTTAGTTTTTGGGTTAGGATAAGGTTTAGAGCTAGGGTTTTTGTTACTGTAAGTGTCAGGGTTCAGGTTAGGATTAGGTTTAGGGTTAGGTCCAGAATGTGGACTAGGGTTAGGTCTAGGGGTAGGGTTAGTGTTTGGTTTAGGTTAAGGGTTATTGTTAGGGCTAGGGCTAGGGTTATGTCTATATTTAGAATTAGGTTTAGGTCTATGGCTAGTGTTAGTGTTAAGTTTAGTTATAGGTTTACTGATAGGGCTAGTGTTAGGTTTCAGATAGTGGTTAGGGTCAGGTTTAAACCTAGCTTTAGTGTTAGAGTCAGAATAAGGGTCAGGGTTAGGGTTAGGGTTTGGGTTAAGTTTAGAGCTAGAATGAGGGCTAGGGTTAGGACTAGTAATAAAGTTCGGGCTTGGGGTAGGTTTAAAATTAGTGTTAGGACTAGGGTAGCAATAGGGTGAGGGTTTGGCCTAGGGTAAGGGATAGGGTTAGAGCTAGGTTTAGGACTAGGGATAGGTTTAGGGTTAGAGCCAGGGTTAGGGTTACGGTTAAAGCTAGGGTTAGGCCTTGGATTAGGGCTAGGTTTTGTGTTAGGTTTAGGGCTATAGCTAATGTAAGAACTGGCATTACAATTAGGGCTAGTTTTAGGGTTAGGTTTAGGGCAAGGTGTAGTGTTAGGATTAAATTTAGGGATAGGGTGATGTGTAGAGCTAGGGTCAGTGTTAGGGTCAGAGTCAGGGTTAGTATTATTTCTAAGGTTAGGGTTAGGACTTGAATTAGGGCTAGGGTTAGAGCTAGGTGTAGGTTTAGGCTATGATTTAGGTTAAGTGTTAGGGTCAGTGCTATGGCTCGGTTTTGCTTGAGGGCTAGGGATAGGGTTAGGGCTAGTTTTCAAATTACCATTAGGGTTAGAGCTAGTGTTAGGGTATGGTTTAGGCTTATGGTTAAGGATAGATTTAGAGTTAGGGTTAAATCTAGGTTACAGCTAGGGTTTGGGTTATTATAAGGGATAGGGTTAGATCTAGGGATAGGGCTAGGGCGAGAGTTAGAGTTAGTCTTAGGGTTAGAGTTTGGTAGGGTTAGGGTTAGGGCTTTATTAGGGCTAGATTTAGAGCTAGGGTTAGTATTAAGGCTAAACCTAAATTAGGACTAGGGTTAGGGTTAGGGTTATGGTTAGGCATGATGTTATCACTAGGTTTAGAACTAGGGCAAATGTTAAAATTAGGGTTAGGGCTAGCGCTAGAGTTAGGGTTAGGATTAAAACTAAGTTTAGGGTAGGATTAGGGCTAGGGTTTGTGTTAGGGTTAGGGCTTCATTAATGCTAGGGCTAATGTCAGGTCTAGGATTATGGTTAGAGAAAGTTTTAGGGTTAGGATTATGGCTAGGTATATGTAAGGGTTAGGTTAAGGTTTAGGGTAAGGTTTAGAGCTAGAGGCATTATTAGGATAAGGTACAGGGTTCTGGGTTGGATTAGGTTAATGTTTAAGGTTAGGGCTCAAATTAGCGTTAGGGTTAGGGTTAGGACTAGGTTTATGGATATGGTTAGGTTTAGGGTTCAAGTTAGTTTTAGTGTAATGGATAGGTTTAATGTTAGGAATAGGGTTAGGGTTATCCTAGGATTAGCATTATGGTTCGGGTTAGGGTTAAGGTAATGATAGGATTAGAGCTAGGTTTAGGGCTAGGGTTATTGTTAGGATTAGGGCTAAGTTAGTGTTAAGTTTGGGTTATTGCAAGGGTTAAGGTTAGCATGAGGTTTAGGGTAAGTGTTAGAGCTAGGGTTATGGTTATTGTTAGTGTTAAAGCTAGTGTTAGGGCTCTGATTAGGATAGGTTTTTGGTTAGGTTACTGTTATGGTTAGGGCTAGCTAATGTAAGAACTAGAGTTACGATTAGGGCTATTTTTAGGGTTAGGGTTAGGGCTAGGTCTAGTGTTTGGGTTCGGTTTAGGTTTTGGGTGATGTTTAGAGCTAGAGTTAGTGTAGGGTCAGAGTAAGGGTCAGGGTTAGTTTTAGGGTTAGGGATAGGACTCAAATTAGAGCTAGGTTTAGGGCTAGGTGTAGGCTTAGGGTTTGGTTTAGGTTAAATGTTAGGGTTAGGGCTATGGCTCTGTTTTGTTGTAGGGCTTGGGCTAGGTTAGGGCTAGTTTTAGGATTAGTGTTAGTGTTACAGCTTGTTTTAGTGAGAGATTTAGGCTTAGGTTTAGGATTAGATGTAGGATTATGGCTAGGGCTTGGGTTAGGGCTAAGGTTAGGGCAAGTTTTAGGGTTATGGTAACGGTTGGGGTTAGAACTAGGAATAGGACTAGGGCGAGAGTTAGAGTTAGTCTTAGGGCTAGGGTTAGGTAAGGTTTAGTGCTAAATTAGGGCTAGGATTAGGTCTAAGGTTTGTGCTAGGGTTAGGCCTAGTTTTAGGCTTAGGTTTAGGTTTAGGGATAGGGTTAGGTTTAGGGGAAGGGATGGGTTTATAGCTAGTGTTGGGGCTAGGTCGAAGGTTAGAATTATGGTTAGGGCTAGGATTATGTTTTGGGTTAGTAATAAGGCTAGGTTTAGGGCTAGAATGAGGGCTAGGATTTGTTTTAGGGTTATGGCAAGAATTAGGGCTAGGGCTAGTGTCAGGTCTAGGGTTATGGTTAGAGATAGACTGAGGGTTAGATTTATGACTAGGTCTAGGGTAAGGGTTAGGTTTAGAGCTAGGGGTATTATTAGGGTTATAATCAGGTTTCAGGTTTGGTTTAGGTTAGGGTTTAGGATTAGGGCTCAAATCAGCATTAAGGTTAGGGATATGGTATGATTGGGTTAAGTTTAGGGTTCAGGTTAGGTGTAGGGTAATTGATAGGGTTAGAGTTAGTGAAAGGGTTAGGTTTAAGCCTAGGGTTAGCATTAGGGTAAGGGTTATGTTTATGGTAATGAAGAGGGTTAGAACTAGGGTTAGGGCAAGGGTTATGGTTAGTATTAGGGCTTGAGTTAGGGTTAGGGTTAGGGTTAGGCCCAGGGATAGTGTTAGGTTTAGGTTTAGGGTACGGTTTAGAGTTTGAGCTAGGGTTAGCACTAGGGCGAATGTTAGGTTTAGGGTTAGGCCTAGATTATAGTTATGGTTAGGGTCAGGTTGGTGTTAGGATTAGGGATAGGGTTATCATTAGGTTTAGGGTGTTGGATAGGGTTTGATGTCGGGTTAGTGTTAAGGTTAGGATTAGGTTTCGGCTTAAGGATAGTGTTAGGGATAGGTGTAGGGTTAGGTTGAGGGTAATGGTTAGGGTTTGAGCTAGGGTTAGGTCTCTGACAAGGTTTAGGTTTATGGCTATATCTAGGGTTAGGGTTTGGTAAGATTTAGGGTTAGGGTTAGGATTATCATTGGAGTTAGGTTTAGGGTTAGGGTAATGGGTAGGGTTAGAGCTAGAGTTATGGCTAGGGTTAAGGTTAGGATTAGGGCTAGGATTAAGGTTAGGGTTAGGTTTAGGCCAAGGGTTAGTGTTAGTGTTAGGTTATATTTAAGGGTTAGGGATTGAGCTAGGATTTGCACTAGGATGAGGTTTAGGCTTAAAGTCAGGGTTAGGGTTAGGGCTAGGGTTAGCATTAAGGTTAGGGTTATGGTTAGGGTAATGGATAGAGTTATAGGTAGGGTTTGGCTTATGGTTATTGCTAGTTTTAGCGTTAGTGATATGGCTAGTCTAGTTTATGGTTAGGTTTTCGGTTAGGAAAAGGTTTTGAGCTAGGGTTTGTGTTAGGGTAAGGTTTATGATTAGGTCCAGCGTTAGTACTAGGGTTAGGTCTAGGGGTAGGGTTAGTGTTTGGGTTAGGTTAAGGATTATTGTTAGGGCTAGGGCTAGGTTTTTGTTTAGGGCTAGGGCTAGAGTTATCGCTAGATGAAGGATTAGGTGTAGATCTAGGTCTAGTGTTAGGGTTAGGTATAGGTATAGGGTTACAGGTAGTGCCAATGTTAGGGGTCAGTTTAGGGTTAGGGTCAGGTTTAGACCTATGGTTAGTATTAGGGTAAGAATAAGGGTCAGGGTTAGATTTAGGGTTTTGGATAGGGATAGAGCTAGATTGAGAGCTAATGTTAGGACTAGTAATAGAGTTAGGGTTTGGGTTAGGCTGAGGATTAGGTTAAAACTAGATAGCTTTAGGGTTAGAGTTTGGCTTAAATTAAGGGCAGGGTTAGTGCTAGGGTTAGGGCTAGGCTTAGGGTAAGGGTTAGGGTTAGGGCTAGGGTTAGAGTTAAAACTAGTGTTAGGGCTCAAATTAGGGCTAGGTTTTGTGTTAGCTTTAGGTCTATGGCTAATGTAAGAACTAGGGTTACAATTAGGGCTAGTTTTAGGGTTATTGTTACTTCTAGGTCTAGTATTAGGTGAGCTTTAGGGTTAGGGTTATGTTTAGGATAATGGATAGGTTAGGGTTAGGGAATGTGTTAGGGTTAGGCTGAGGGTTAGCATTAGGGTTAGGGTTCAGGTTAGGGTATTGGATAGGGTTAGGGCTAGGGTTTTGGTTAGAGTTAGGGCTAGGGTTAGGGTTAGGTTTAGGGTTAGTATAAGGATTAAAGTTAGGGTTAGGTTTTGGGTAAGGGTTAGAGCTACATTTCGGGTTAGAGATAGGGTTAAAACTAGGGTTTGAGCTAGGATTAGGGCTAGGTTTTGGGTTTTGGTAGGGCTAGTGTTAGGGATATGGCTAATGTAAGAACTAGGGTTAGGATTAGGGCTAATTTTAGGGTTACAGTTAGGGCTAAGTCTAGTTTTAGTGTTAGGTTTAAGTTTAGGGTGATGTTTTGAGCTAGTTTAGTGTTAGGTTCAGAGTCAGGGTCAGGGTTAGTTTTAGGTTAGGGATAGGACTTGAATTAGGGGTAGGCTTAGGGCTAGATGTAGGGTTAGGATTTGGTTTTAGTTAAGGATTAGAGTTACTGGTATAGCTCGGTTATGTTTTCGGGCTAAGGCTAAGTTTATGGTAAGGGATAGGGTTAGAACTAGAAATAGGGCTAGGCGAGAGTTAGATTTAGTCTTAGGGTTAGGTTTAGGGTTAGGGCTAAACTAGGCCTAGGAATAGGTCTAGGATTAGTGTTAGGGTTAGGCCTAATGTTAGGGCTATGTTTAGGGTTAGGTTTAGGAGAAGAGATGGGGTTATATCTAGGTTTAGGGCTAGGGCGATGATTAGAATTAGGTTAGGGATAGGGTTAGGATTGGGTTAGGATTAAGACTAGATTTGGTGTTAGAATGAGGGCTAGGGTTTTTGTTAGGTTTTGGGCAAATTTTAGGGATAGGGATAATGTCAGGTTTAGGGTTATGGCTAGGGGTAGTTATAGGGTTAGTTTCATGGCTAGGTCTTGTATAAGGGTTAGGTTTAGGGTAAGGATCAAGTTTAGAATTAGGTGTTTTTTAAGGTCAGCTTCAGGTTTCAGTTATGGGTTATGTTAAGTTTTAGGGTTAGGGCTCAAGTTAGGGTTAGGGTTAGAGTTAGGTTTAGGGTAATGAATAGGTTTAGGATTCAGGTTAAGATAAGGATAATGGGTATGGTTAGGGTTAGTTATAGGGTTAGGGTTAAGCCTAGGGTTAGCATTTGGGTTAATGGTTATTGTTAGGGTAATGGATATCATTAGAGCTAGGGTTAGGGCTAGCGTTTTGGTTAGTATTAGGGCTAAAGTTAGGGTTAAGTTTAGGGCTAGGGCTAGGGTTAGTGTTTGGGTTAGGTTTAGGATATGGGTTAGGTTTTGAACTACAGTTAGTGCTAGGGTGAGAGTTAGGTTTAGTGTTATGTCTAGGGTTAGATTTACAGTTAAGGTTAGGGTTAGAGTTAGGGTTAGGGCTAAGGTTACCTTTAGAGTTAGGTTAATGGATAGGATTAGATTTTGGGTAAGGGGTAGGGGTAGTTTTAGGTTTAGGGTTAGTGTTAGGGTTAGGGTTTGGGCTAGGGTTAGGGTTATAGTTTAGTGTTTGATTTAGGGTTAGGGCTATGATGAGGGTTAGGTTTAGGGTTAGGTCTAGGATTAGATTTACAGTTAGAGTTAGAGCTAGGGTTATCATTAGGTTTAGGGTTAGGTTTATTGTAATGAATAATTTTAGAGATAGTATTAGGGCTAGTATTAACATTATGATTAGGGCTAGGGTTAGCGTTAGGTTAGTGATAGGGCTAGGGTTATGTTTAAAGTTAGGGTTAGGGTTTTAGCTAGGGTTAGGTCTAAGTTGAGGGTTAGGCTTAGCGTGAGGGATACAGTTAGGGTTAGGGTTATGCTTAGGGCTTGGTTTAGGCCTAGGATAAGGGCTAGATTTTGTGTTAGGTTTAGAGCTAGGGTTAGGGCTATGGGTATATAAGGACTAGGGTTATGGTTAGGGTTATGGCTAGGTCTAGTGTTAGGCTTATGTTTTATTTAGGGTCAGTTTTAAAGCTAAGTTAGTGTTAGTGTCAGGGTCTGTATTTGGATTAGGATTAAGGTTAGGGATAGATCCTAAATTAGGATTGGTTAGGTCTAGATGTAGGGTTAGTGTTTGGGTTAGGTTAAGGGTTATCATTAGGGCTGGGGCTAGGTTTTTATTTCAGTCTTGGGTGAGAGATATGGCTAGATTTAGGATTAGGTTTATGTCTATGGCTAGTTTTAGGGTTAGGTTTAGGTATAGGTTTACGGGTAGGGCTATGTTAGGGTTTGGTTTATGGTTAGGGTCAGAATAAGGGTCAGGGTTAGGGTTAGTGTTTGGGTTATAGTTATAACTAGAATGATGGCTAGGGTTAGTACTAGTAATAAAGTTAGGATTTGTGTTAGGCTAAGGATTAGGGTTAGGACTAGAGTTAGCATTACGGTTAGGGTTTGGCTTAGGGTAAGGGATAGAATTAGTGCTAGGGTTAGGGTTAGGATTAGGGCTAGTGTTAGGGTTAGGTTTAGGTATAGGTTTATTGCTAGTGCTAGTATTACAGTTCAGTTTAGGGTTAGGGTCTGGTTTAGACCTACGGTTACCATTAGGGTCAGAATAAGTGTCAGGTTTGGGTTATGGTTAGAGCTAGAATGAGGGCTAAGGTTAGGACTACTAATAGGGTTAGGGTTTGGGTTAAACTAAGGATTAGGGTTAAGACTAGTGTTAGCATTAGGGTTAGGGTTAACTTAGGGTAAGGGATAGGGTTAGAGCTAGGGTTAGGGCTATGTTTAGGGTTAGGGTTACGGCTAGCATTTGAGTTAGTGTAAGGGTTAAAGCTAGGGTTAGGTCTCAGTTTAGAGCTAGATTTTGGTTAGAGTTAGGGCTAGGTTTAAAGTCACAGCCAATGTACGGACTAGGGTTACAATTTTGGCTAGTTATAGGATTAGGGTTAGGACTAGGTCTATTGTTAGGGTTAGGGTTAGGGTTAGGGTGGTGTTTAGAGCTAGAGTTAGTGTAAGGGTCAAATTCAAGATCAGGGTAAGTTTTAGGGTTAGGTTTTGGACTCAAATTAGGGCTAGGATTAGGGCTAGGTGTAGGGTTACATTTTGGTTTAGTTTAAGTTTTAAAGTTAGGGCTATGGCTCACTTTTGTTTTAGGGCTAGGCCTATGGTTAGTGCTAATTTTAGGATTAGTGTTAGGTTGAGGGCTAGTGTTAGGGTTAGGTTTAGGCTTAAGGTTAGAGTTAGGATTAGATATAGGGTTAGGTGTAGGGCTAATGATAGGGCTAACGTTAGATCTAGGTTTATGGCTAGGATTAGGGTTAATGTAAGGGATAGGGTTAGAGCTAGGGATAGGGCTAGGGCGAAAGTGAGAGTTAGTCTTAGGGCTAGGCCTAGGGTTTGGGTTAGGTATAGGGCTTAATTAGGGCTAGGAATAGGCCTAGGTTTATGGTTATGTTTAGGCCTTGAGTTAGTTTTAGGCTTAGAGTTAGGTTTAGTGTAAGTGATGGGGTTAGAGCTAGGTTTAGAGGTAGGGCAAAGGTTAGAATTAGGGTTAGGGCTAGGGTTTTGTTAGAGTTATGATTAAGGCTAGGTTTAGGGCTAGAATGAGGGCTAGGTTGTTAGGGATAGGTCTATGGTTACCATTAGGGTTAGGGTTTCACTTAGGATAAAGGATAGAGTTACAGTTAGGGTTAGGGCTAGAGTTAGGGTTAGGTTTAGGTTAAAGCTAGGTTTTGGGCTCAGATTAGGGCTAGTTTTTGTGTTATGGTGAGGGCTAGAGTTAGGGCAATCGCTAATGTAAGAACTAGGGTTACAATTAGGGTTAGTTTTATGGTTAAGTTTAGGGCTAGGTCTAGTGTTAGGGTTAGGTTTAAGGTTAGGGTGATATTTAGAGCTGGGTTAGTGTTACAATATGAGTGAGGGTCAGGGTTAGGGTTAGGACTCAAATAAGGGCTAGGGTTACTGTTAGGTTTTGGTTTAAGGTTAGGATGGTGTTTAGAGCTAGGGTGAGTTTAGGATATGAGTCAGGGTCAGGGTTAGTTTTGAGGTTACTGTTAGGACTCGAATTAAGGCTAGGGCTAGGTATAGGTGTAGTGTTAGTGTTTGGTTTAAGTTAAGGTTTAGGGATAGGGCTATTGCTCGGTTTTGTTTTACTGCTAGGGTTAGTATTAGTGCTATTTTTTTCAAGATTAGCATTAGGGTTAGGGTTAATGTTAGTGTTAGGCTTAGGCTTAGGGTTAGGGTTAGATTTAGAGTTAGGGTTAAATATAGGGTTAGGACTAGGACTAAAAATAGGGCAAGTGTTAGGGCTAGGATTAGGGCTAGGGTTAGGGTTATGGTAAGAAATAGGTTTAGAACTAGCAATAGGGCTAGTTTGAGAATTAGAGTTAGTCTTCAGGCTAAGGGTAGGGTTAGGGTTAGGGATAGAGCTAAATTAGGGCTAGGATTAGGGTTAAGGTTAGTGTTCAATTTAAGCATAGAGTTAGGGTTAGATTTAGGATTAAGTTTAGGGTAAGGGATGGTGTTATAGCTAGGTTTAGAGGTAGAATGGTGTTTAGAATTAGACTTAGTACTATGGTTAAGGTTAGGATATTGATTAAGCCTAGATTTAGGGCTAGGATGAGGGCTAGGGTTTGTTTTAGGGTTAGGGCTAGGATTAGAATTATGGATAATTTCAGATCTAGAATTATGTATAAAGATAGTTTTAGGGTTAGGATTATGGTTACGTCTAGTTTAAGGTTTAGGTTTAGGGTTAGGGTCAGGATTAGGGCTAGGCTTATTATTAAGGTCAAGGTCTTGGTTAGGGTTTGGGATAGGTTAAGGCTTAAAGGTGGGGATAGAATTAGCATTAGGGTTAGGGTTAGGGTAATGATAGGCTTAGTATTAGGGTTCATGTTAGATTTAGTGAAATGGATAGGATAGGATTAGAAATAGCATTAGGTATAGGCCTAGGGTTAGCATTTGGGTTATGGTTATGGTTATGATAGTGGATAGGGTTAGAGCTAGGTTTAGGGCTAGGGTTATGGTTATGATTAGAGCTAGGGTTTGGGTTAGGGTTAGGGTTAAAGCTCAGATTAGGGCTAGGTTTTGGGTTAAGTTAGTGCTAGGGTTAGGATTATGGGTAATGTAATTACAAAGGTTACAATTAGGGCTAATTTAGGGTTAAGATTAGGGCTAGGTTTAGTGTTAGGGTTAGGGTGATGTTTAGAGCTAGGTTTAGTGTTAGTGTCAGAGGCAGGGTCAGGGTTAGTTTTAGAGTTCGGCTTAAATCTTGAACTAGGGCTAGGGTTAGGGGTAGATGTATGGTTAGGGTTTGGTTAGTTTCAGAGTTAGGGTTAGAGTTATGGCTTAGTTTTGTTTTAACGCTAGGGCTAAGGTTAGGGCTAGGTTTAGGATAAATGTTAGGGTTAGGACAAGTGTTAGGTTTAGGCTTAGGCTTCTGGTTAGGGTTAGATTTAGAGTTAGATTTTGATCTAAGGTAAGTGCTAGGGCTATGAATAGAGCAAGGGTTAGAACTAGGTTTAGGGCTAGGGTTATGGTTATGGTAAGGGATAGGGTTAGAACTAGTGATAGGATAGTGTGAGATTTAGAGTTATTGTTAGGTCTAGGGTTAGGGTTAGGGATAGGGCAAAATTATGGCTAAGATTAGGGCTAGGGTTAATATTATGGTTAGGGCTAGGGTTAGGGTTAGGGTTAGGATTAAGGCTAGGTTTAGGGCTTCGATTGGACTTGGGTTTTTGTTAGGGTTAGGGCTAGGATTAGGGCTAGGGCTAATGTCAGCTCTGGGGTTACGTTTGAGGGTAGTTTTAGGATTAGATTTATGGCTAGGTCTAGTGTAAGGGTTAGGTTTAGGGTAAGGTTCAAGTTTAGAGCTAGGGAAATTATTAGGGTCAGGATCAGGGTTAGAGTTTAGTTGAGGTTAGGGTTTAGGTTTAGGTTTAGGGTAATTGATAGGGTTAGGGTTAGTGATAGGGTTAGTGTCAGGCCTAGGGTTAGCATTAGGGTGAGGGTAATTGTTAGGATAATTGATAGGGTTAGAACTATGGCTAGGGTTATGGTTAGTAATAGGTCTTGAGTTAGGGTTAGGGTTAGGGTTAGGTTTAGGTTTGGGGTAATTGATAGGGTCTGGGTTAGGGTTAGCAATAGGGTTAGTGTTAGGCCTAGGGTTAGCATTAGGGTAAGGGTAATGGTTAGGATAATGGACAGTGTTAGAGCTAAGGTTAGGGCTAGGGTTATGGTTAGGAATAGGTCTTGAGTTAGGGTTTGGGTAAGGGTTAGATCTAGGGTTAGGTTTATGGTTATGTTTAGCATAAGGGTTAGGTTTTGATCTAGGGTTAGGGCTAGGGTGAAGGTTAGGTTTAGAATTAGGTCTAGGGATAAGATTACAGTATGTTTAGGGTTAGAGTTAGGATTAGGGCTAGCGTCATCATTAGGGGTAGGGTTAGTTTTAGATTAATGGATATGGTTAGATGTAGGTATAGGGTTACGGTTAGTGTTAGATTGAGGTTTAGGCTTAGGTTTAGGACTACGATTATGTTTAGGTTTATGGTAAGGGTTAGGGTTAGAGTTAGGGTTAGGTCTATGGCAAGTGTGAGGTTTAGGGTTGGGTCTAGGGTTAGTTTTCTGGTTAGGTTTAGGGTTAGGTTTAGGCCTAGGTTTATCAATAGAATTAGAGTTAGGTTTAGGGTAATGGGTAGATTTAGAACTAGGTTTAGGGCTAGACTTAAGGTTAGGATTAGGACTAGGGTTAGGGTTAGATTTAGGGATAGACGTAGGTTTATGTTTAGGGTAAGGGTTAGGCTTTTAGCTAGGGTTAAGACTAATCGAGGGTTGGGTTAGGATTAAGGCTAGGGTTAAGGTTAGGATTATGCTTAGGGCTAGGTTTAGGCCTAGGATTACCTTTAGGTTTTGTGTTAGGTTTAGGCCTAGGGTTAGGGCTGTGGGTAATTTAAGAGCTAGGGTAATGATTATGGCTATTTTTAGAGTTAGGGTTATGGCTATGTCTAGTGTTAGGTTTAGATATTTGGTTCAGGTCAGGTTTAGAGATAGGTTTACTGTTAAAGTCAGGGTCAGTGATCAGGTTAGAGTTAGAATTAAGGTTACAGCCAGAATTAAGACTAGGTTTAGGTCTAGAGGTAGGGTTAGTGTTTGTATTAGGGCTATAGTTAGGGTTAGGGTTTGGATTAGGGCTAGAAATGCTAGCTTAGAATTAGGTTTAGGGTAAAGGTTAGGTATTGAGCTAGGGTTAGTCCTAGGGTGAGGGTTAGGTTTAGTGTTTTTTTAGGGTTAGAGTTATGGTTATGGTCAGGGTCAGGTTTAGGGTTAGGGCTAGAGTTTTCATTAGGGTTAGGGTTATGTTTAGGGTAATAGATTGAGTTAGATGTAAGGTTAGTTTTAGGGTTAATTTTAGTTTTAAGGCTAGATTTACTACTGGGTTTAGGGTAAGGGTTAGGATTTGAGCTAGTGTTAGGACTAAGGTGAGGGTTAGGGTGAGGGTTAAGACTGGGTTTAGGGTTAAGGTTATGCTTAGGGTAGGTTTAGGCTTCAAATTAGGGCTAGATTTTGTGTTAGGTTTAGGCCTAGGGCTAGTGCTATAGGTAATGTAAGATCTATGGTTCTAATTAGGGTAGTTTTAGGGTTAGGGTTATGGCTAGATCTAGTGTTAGGTTTAGTTTTTGGTTTAGGGTCAGGTTTAGAGCTAGGTTTAGTGTTAATGTTAGGGTCAGTGTTCAGGTTAGAGTTAGGGTTAGGGTGAAAGCCAGAATTAGGACTAGGTTTAGGTTTAGGGGTAGTGTTAGTGTTTGTTTTAGGTTAAGGGTTATTGTCAGGGCTAGGACTAAGTTTTTGTTTAGGTCTAGAGCTAGAGTTATCGCAAGATTTAAGATTAGGTTTAGGTCTAGGGCTAGTGTTAGGCTTAGGTTTAGGTAAAAGTTTACTGGTAGGGCTATTTTCAGGGTTCAGTTTAGGATAAGGGTCAGGTTTAGACCTATAATTAGTGTTAGGGTCAGAATAAGAGTGAAAGTTAGGGTTAGGTTTTGGGTTAGGGTTAGAGCTACAATGAGGGCTTTGGTTAGGACTAGTACTAGGTTTAGGGTTTGGTTTAGGCTATGGATTAGAATTAGGACTTGGGTTAGCATTATGGATAGGATTTGGCTTAGGGTAAGGGAGAGGGGTAGAGCTAGGGTTAGGGCTAGGATTAGGGTTAGGGTTAGGGCTAGGGTTAGGGTTAGAATTAATCTAGTGTTGGGGCTCAGATTAGGGCTATTTTGTGTTAGGGTTAGGGCTACGGTTAGGGCTATGGCTAATGTAAGAACTAGGGTTATGATTAGGGTTAGTTTTAGGGTTAGGGATTGGGCTAGGTCTAGTGTTAGCTTTAGCTTTAGGTTTAGGGTGATATTTAGAACTAGGGTTAGTGTTTGGATAAGAGTCTGGGTCAGGGTTAGTTTTAGGCCTAGGACTCGAATTAGAGCTAGTGTTATGGCTAGTTGTAGGGTTAGGGATTGGTTTAGGTTAAGGTGTAGGTTTAGGTCAATGACTCGGGTTAGTTTTAGGGCTAGGGCTAGTGTTAGGGTTAGTTTTATGATTAGCAATAGTGTTCAGCTAGTGGTAGGGTGAGGTTTAGGCTTAAGGTTAGGGTTAAATTTAGAGTTATGGTTAGATCTAGGGTTAGGTCTATGGCTAGGGTTAAATTCTTCCCTATCCCTAACCCTAACCCTATACCTAAGACTAACTCTAACTCTCACACTATCCTAAACCTATCCCTTACCATAACCCTAAACCTAGTGCTAACCCTTGCTCTATACATAGCACTAGCACTAACATTAGATCAAAATCTAACTCTAAATCTAACCCTAACCCGAAGCATAAGCCTAACCCTAACACTAGCCCTAAGCCTAACACTAATCCTAAAACTATCCCTAACCCTAGCCCTAGCCCTAAAACAAAACCGAGCCATAGCTCTAACACTAACCATTAAACTAAACAAAACCCTAACCATACACCTACCCCTAACCCTAGCCCTATTTCGAGTTTTAAGCCAAACACTGAAATTAACCCTGACCCTCACTCTGACACTAACACTAACCCTAGCTCTAAACATAACCCTAACCCTAAACCTAACCCTAACACTAAACCTAGCCCTAATCTCAACCCTAAAATTATCCCTAATCGTAACCCTGGTACTTACATTAGCCATAACCCTAACCCTAGCACTAACTTAACACAAAACCTAGCCCTAATCTGAGCCCTAACCCGAGCTTTAAACCTAACCTTAACCCTAACCGTAACCCTAGCCCTAATCATAACCAGAAGCCTCACCCTAACCCTAGCTCTAACTCTATCCATTATAATAACCCTAACCCTAATGCTAAACTTATCTCTAAACCTATCCCTATCCATTTACCTAAACCTAACACGAATCCTAATATTAAGCCTAACATTATCCTAACCCTAACCCTATAGCTAATTCTATTCCTAACTTTAAGCCTTAACCTATCCCAAACCCTAACCCGAACCTTGACCATAATAATAGGCCTATCCCTAAACCCGACCCTAACCTAAACCTTACACTAGATGTAGCCATAATCCTAAATCTAAAACTATCTTTAAGAATAATTTTAGACCTGAAATTAGCTATACTTCTAATCCTAGGCCTAACCATAAAACAAACCCTAGCCATTATATTGCCCTAAACTTAATCAATATCCTAACCCTAACCATAGCCCTAACCCTAATTCTAAACATCAGCCTACTTCTCAACCTAGCTATAACACCATCCCTTACCCTAAACTTAATCCTACATCTAACCCTAACTCTATGCTTAAGCTGAACACTAACCCTAACCCTAATCCTAGCCTTAATTCTAGACCTATCACTAACCCAAACCCTAACTTTAGCTTGGAGACTAACTCTAATTCTTACACTAGCCATATTGCTAGTTCTAACACTATCTCTTACTATAACCCTAACCCTAGCCCTATCCTTAGTCCTAGCCCTAACCCTAGATCTAAACCTAACTCTAAATCTAACCTTAACCCTAAGCCTAAGCCTAACACTAACACTAACCCTAACCCTAACCCTAATGCTAATTGTAAAAATAGCCCTAACCCTAACCCTAGCAGTAAAACAAAACTGAGCAATAGCACTAACCCTAAACCTTAACTTAAACCAAACACTAACACTACACCTAGACCTAACCCTAGCCTTAATTCGAGTCCTAACAGTAACCATAAAATTAACCCTGACCCTGACTAATATCTTAAATTCACCCTAGCTCTAAACACCATCCTAACATTAAACCAAAACATAACAGTAACCCTAGCCTTTATTTGATTCCTAACCCTAACCCTGAACCTGACTCATATCTTAACACTAACCCTACCTCTAATTATCACCCTAACTTTAAACCTAACCCTAAACTAGAACTACCCTAACCCTAACCCTAAAACTAACCATAATTGTAACCCCAGTTCTTACATTAGGGATTGCCCTAACCCTTACCCTAACTCTAACACAAAAACTAGCTCTAAACTGAGCCCTAAACCTAGCTTTAACCCTAACCCTAACCCTAGCTTTAAACTTATCCTTTACCTAAGTAAAACCCTAACCTTAATGGTAACCATAGACCTATCCCTATTCCTTAGGCTAACCAAAATCCTAACAATATTAATAGTCCTGACCCTAGCCCTCATTCTAGCTTTAATCCTATCCCAAACCCTAATGCTAATCCTGACCCTTATTCTGACTCTAACACAAACCCTAGGTCTAAACCTGACCATAACTCTAGAGCAAACCCTAACACTGGCCCTACAGATAAACTTATACCTAAACCTAATACTAACCCTAGCCTTAAGACTAACTCTAATTCTCACACTAGCCTTGTCCCTTAGTTCTAACCCTATACATTACAGTAAACCTAACCCTAGCCCTAACTCTAGCCCTAACCCTTGCCCTATCCTTAGTCCTAGCCCTAACCCTAGATCTAACCCTAACTTGAAATCTAACCCTAACCCTAAGCCTAAGCCTAACACTAAAACTAGCCCTAACCCCAATGCTGATCATAAAACTAGCCCTAACCCTAACCATAGCAGTAAAACAAACTGAGCAATAGCCCTAACCATAAACCTTAACTTAAACCAAACCCTAACGCTACACCTAGACCTAACCATAGCCTTAATTCGAGTCCTAATCCTAACCTTAAATCTAACCCTAACCCTGACTCATATCCTAACACTCACCCTAGCTCTAAACACCCTCCTAACCTTAAACTGAAACTTTAAAGTAAACCTATTCCTAATTCGAGTCCTAACTCTAACCTTGACCCTGACTCAAATCCTAACATTAACTCTAGCTCTAAATATCATCCTAACCTTGAACCTAACCCTAATACTAGAGCTACCCATAAACCTAACCCTAAAACTAACCCTCATTTTAACCCTAGTTCTTACATTAGCCATTGCCCTAACAATTAGCCCTAACGCTAACACAAAAACTAGCCCTAATTCGAGCCCTAAACATAGATTTATCCCTAACCCTAACTCTAGCCCTAACCCTAGATCTAAGGCTATCTTTTACCCTATGAATAACCCTAATCCTAATGGTAGCCCTAGACCTATGCCTAATCCTTAGGCTAACAAAAATCCTAACCTTATTAGTAGTCCTGAACCTAGCCCTCATTCCAGCTCTAATCCTATACCAAACCCGAACACTAACCCTGACACATTTCCTGACCCTAACACAAACCCTAGTTCTAAACCTGACCCTAATACTAGACTAAAACCTAACACTAGCCCTGGACCTAGACCTAATCCTAAATCTAGCCTTATCTCTAGCCCTAGACCTAAACAAAAACCTAGTCATAGGCCTAACAATAACCCTTATCCTAACACAAGCATTAACCCTACCCCTAGATCTAAACCTAGTCCTAATTCTGGCTGTAACCCTAATTTGAACTCTAACCCAAACACTGACTCTGCCTTTAACAGTAAACCTACTTCTAAACCTGACCCTAACTGAAAATCTAAACCCAACACTAGATCTTGACATAACCCTAACACTAAAACTAGCCCTAATCATAATGCTAGCTCTTACATTACTCACATCTTTAACCCTAGGCCTAAACCTAACATATAACCTAGAGCTAATCCCAGGCCTTAACCCAGGCCTAAGCATAACACTAAACCTAACCCTAGCCCTAACCCAAACCTAACCCTCGCCTTAGTCCTAACCCTACTCAAAACCTAACCATTACTATAAACATAAACCTAGAACTATCCCTGAATCTAACACTAATCCTAGTCCTAATTCTAACCTTAACCCTAGCCCTAATCCTAGCTCCAAACCCATTACCCTAACCCTAAACCTAAACCTAATTTTAACCCTAGCCTTAATCCTTACCATAATCCTAACCCTAAACAGAAAACTAACCCTAGACCTAACCCTAAACTAATACTCGCTATAGCCCTAACCATAGATCAAACACTAACCCTTACCATAAACCTAAACATAACCATAGACCTAACCCTAAACTTAAATCTAACCCTGTCCCTAACCCTAAACCTACATCTAACCGTATTTATTACCCTAACCCTAACCCTAAAATTATAACCATTTCCCTAACCCTTACCCTAACCCTAAACCTACCTTAATCCTATCCCTAAATATAACCCTGATTTAACCCTTGCTCTAACCCTAATCATAGCTCAGAACCTAACTCTTACACTAAACATAACACTAACCCTAACCCTAGTTCTAACCCATACCCTAACACAAACGCAAGACCTAAACCTAACCATAAGTCTAGCTATAACCTTAGCTCTAATTGTATCCATTACCCTAATCATAATCCATACACTAATGCTAACTTTAGACCTAACCCTATCTCAAGACCTAATCCTAACCATAACCCTAGCCCTAACATTAACTCTAACTGTATCCATTACCCAAAAAATAACCCTTTCCCTAATGCTAACCCTAGGCCTAACCCCAAACCTATCAGTAACCCCAACACTATCAGTTATCCTAAACCTAACCTATACCCTAAATCTAACCCTATCATTACCCTAACCATGACCCTAATAGCAATTTGAGCCCTAACCCTAAACTCAAACCTAAAAGAAACCCTAACCATGACCCTGATCATAATAATTCCCGTAGCTCTAACCTAACCCTTACCCTAAACCTAATCCTTACATTAGGCATAACCAAAACCTAACCCTAAAACTATCCATAACCATAACCCTAGACCTGACATTAGCTCTAGATATAATCCTAGCCCTAACCCAAACACAAACCCTAGCCCATATTAGCCCTAAACATAGCCTTCATCATAACCCTAACCTTAAACCTAGGCCTAACATAAAACCAACCCTATCCCTAATCATAGACCTACCTCAGTCCTATCCCTAACCCTAATCCTAACCCTAGCCCTAAAACTAAGTCTAACTCTCTCCCTAGCCCTAAAACTAGTTCTAACCCTATTCCTTACTGGAACCCAAAACCTAGACCTAAACCTAGGACTAATCCTAGCCATTTCCTTAGCCCTAGCCCTAACCCTAGATCTAACCCTAACTCTAAATCTAACACTAATGCAAAGCCTAAGACTAAACCTAACACTAACCCTAACCCTAACCCTAATGCTACTCCTAAACCTAGCCCTAGCTCTAGCCCTAGCCCTAATACATAACTGAGACAGATCCATAACCCTAACCCTAAACCTAAACCAAACACTAACCCTACACCTAGCCCTAACCCCTGCCCTAATTCGAGTTTTAAGCAGAACCCTAAAACTAACCCTAACCCTGATTTTGATGCTAACAGTAACCCTAGCCTTAAACATCACCCTAAACATAACACTAGACCTAGCCCTAACACTAACCCTAAAACTAGCCCTAATTGTAACCCTAGTACTTGCATTAGCCATAACCCTAACCCTAGCCTTAACTTAACCCAAAACCTAGCCTAATCTGAGCCCTAAACTGAGCTTTAACCCTAACCCTAACCTTAACCCTAAACCTAGCACTAAGAATAATCATAATCTTAGCTCTAACCCTATCCATTACCTTAAACATAATCCTAACCCTAATGCTACCCCTAGGCCTAAACCTTACCATATCCCTAATCCTAACCCTATTCATTACCCTAAACCTAACTTGAAACCTAAACCTAACTATATCATTATTCTAATCCTAAACCTATGCTAATTTGAGCCCTAAATTTAAACCTTAACCTATCCCAAACACTAATCACAACCCTGACCCAAACAATACCCTTAGCTCTAAACCTGACCCTAACCCTAAACCTAACCCTTACACTACATTTAACCTAACCCTAAAAATGTCTTTAACTGTAAAACTGGAACTGAAATTAGCCCTAGCCCTAATCCTGGCCCTAAACCTAGCCTTAGTCCTAACCCAAACCATAACCCGAGGTTTAACCCTAATTCTAAACCTTGCCCTAGCCCTAAACCTACCTATAACCATATCCCTTACCCTAAACCTAACCATAACCCTTAACCTAACCATAATCTTAAACCTAACCATAACCCTTGCCTTAACCCTAGGCCTAACACTAAACTAAGCCTAGCACTAACCCTAATTTAGTCCTATCCTAACCCTAAACCTAGCCTTAAGACTAACTCTAACTCTTGCCCTAACCCTCTCCCTAGTTCCATCCTTAGCCCTAGCCCAACCCTGGATTTAAACCTAACTCTAAATTTAAACCTAACTTTAAATTTAACCATAACCATAATGCTAATCCTAACTCTAACATTAGCCCTAACAATAATGCTAATCTAAAACTTTCCTTACCCCTAGGCCTAGCCATAAAACAAAACCAAGCAATTTCCCTAACCCTAACCCTTAACCTAAACCAAACTATAAACCTACACCTAGCCCTAACCCTAACTCTAAAAATAACCCTGACCCTGACGCTGATCCTAACACTAATACTAGCTCTAAACATCACCCTAACTTTAAATTAACCCTGACACTAGATCTAGCCTTAACCCTAACCCTAATACTAGCCCTAATCGTAACCCTAGTTTGTATATTAGTCATTGTCATAACCCTAGCCCTAACACTAACACAAAACCTACCCCTAGTTCTAGTCCTAACCCAAGCTTAAACCCTAATCTAAACCCTAACACTAGCCCTCACTCTAACCCTAACCCTAGCTCCAACCCTATCCCTTAGCCTAAGCCAAACCCTAAACCAAATGCTAACCCTGGTACTAACCCTAATCCTTAGCCTAACATAAACACTAACAGTATTACTAGTCCTAACCCTAGCCCTCCTTCTAGTTCTAACCCTAATGCTGATCCTTATTCTGATCCTAACAGTAACCATAGGTCTAAACCTGACCCTAACCCAAAACCAAACCCTAACACTAGCCCTACCAGTAATGCTATAACTATACCTAACCCTAACACTAAATCTAGACCCAAAACTAATCCTAAATATAGCTATAATTCTAGCCCTAGACCTAAACAAAATCCTAGCTCTAGCCCTAACAATAACCCTTAACCTAAACTAAACACTTACCCTACACCTAGAACTAATACTAGTCCTAATTCTGGCTCTAAACCTAATCCTAATTCTATCCAGAACACTGACCCTGACCCTAACCCAAAACCTAATCCTAACACTAGAGCTAGCCATAACCCTAACACTAATACCAGCCCTAAACATAACCCTAGCCCTAACCCTATTTTAACCCTAATCTTAACCCTATCAGTAGTCCTAACCCTAACCATAGTCCTAACCCTAGCCCTAAACCTAACAAAAAACCTAGCCATAATCCTAGGCCTAAACTTAGCCATAAGCATAACCCTAACCCTAACCCTAGCCCTAAATCTAACCCTAACACTAAACCTTGCCTTAGAACTAACCCTAGTTTAAAGCCAAACCCTTACCCTAAACATTACCGTAGCCCTATCCTAAACCATAACCCTAATCCTAGCTCTTATCCTAACCTTAATCCTAGCTCAAACTTTAATTCTCAGCCTGTCTATTACCCTAACCCTAACCCTAATTATAATCCTATCCCCAACACTAAACCTAACCCTAAACATAAACGTATCCCAAGACCTAACCATAAACCTAAACCTCAGCAAAGCCCTAAACCTAGAAGAAACATTAAGCCATACACTAAACCTAATCCTAAAACTAGCCCTAATCTATGCCCTAACCCTAACCCTAAATCTAACATCCATTACCCTAAACCTAACCCTAACTGTAATGAAAACTCTAGCCATAACCCAAATCCTAAACCAAAACCTAAACATAAACATATCCCTAGACCTAAACATAAACCTAACCCTCGCCCTAGCCCTAAATCTAGCTCAAACACTTACCCTAACATAACCATAACCCTAGCCCTAAACCTAACACTTTCCATAAACCAAACCATAGCCCTATCCCTAAACCTAACTCTAATCCTAGACTTAATCCAAACAATAACCTAGCCCTAACGCTAGCTCTAAATCTATCCATTATATTAAACATAATCCTAACCAAATGCTAACCTTAACCCTATTGCTAAACCTAACCCATCCATTACCATAAACCTTAACTGAAACCTAAACCTAACCCTATCCATTACCCTAACCGTAAGCCTGAATCTAACACTAATTCAAGCCCTAATCCTAAACGTTGACCTTTACCAAATGCTAACCCTGACCTTAACCCTATTAATACCCCTAACTGTAAACCTGACCCTTACCCTAAACATAGTCCTAGTTCTAGCCCTGAACCTAACAAAAACCCTAGCCCTAAACCTAGCCTTAATCCTAACCGAAACACTAACCCTACCACTAATTCTAATTCTAACCCTCACCCTAGCCCTAAAGCTAGTTATAACTTCACCCATTCCCCTAAACTTAATCCTAAAACCAATTCTAATCCTAATCCTAGCCCTACCCCTAGGCCTAACCCTAGCCCTAATCCTAGCCCTAAATAGCTTTAAGCCTAACCCTAACCCTAACCCTAAGCCTAGTCATAAATCTAAATCTAACTCTCGTCCTAGCCGTTTCCCTAGTTCTGACCCTATCTTTTACTGTAACACTAACCCTAACCCTAACCCTAACCCTAACCCTGGATCTAACCCTAACTCTATCCCTAACCCTAAGCCTAAACCTCACACTCACAATAGCCCTAACCCTAGCCCTAATTCAAAATGTAGCCCTAAACCTAGTCCTAGCCCTAAAACAAAACCGAGCCATAGCCCTAATCCTAACACTAACCCATAGAAGTCAAGATGAAGTGAAACCTTAAAACACAAACTGTTCCTAACAGTGAACCTTGAACTGAGAAGGTCCAACATGGGAAACATGTTAATGCTAGGTAAAAGATGAATCATGACCAGTATCAAAGAAATTTGAACAAAACTAACTCTAACCCGAACATTAGTTCTAACCCTAGCCCTAACCCTAATCCTAAAACTAAGCCTTTCCTGTTCATAGGGCTTGATCTTAAAAGTCCCAAACTTGTGGTGCCTAGAAGGCAAGGTAACAGATGAATCCTACCCAGTATCAAAAAAATCTGACCAATAATTGGGGGAGGTGTTTCAGTACATGCCTATTTCCCCTGTTTTCTCATAAAGTGCTCTTGGATAAATTGATTTTTCATGCTTCAGCTTAAGGTACTTTCACAAGGAACAAACCAGAGCATGCCCATAGTGAAGTGATTGAATGTGTGAAGTTTCATGCAGCTAGCACAAACCCTGTTTGATTTCCAGTTCCATTTCCATTCACACCTATAGCCATAATGTAGTGAAAACTAAAAATTCAAATTGTTCCTGATACTGAACCATTGAACCTTGAAGGCCCAAACTCAGGGACCCTATTAAGGTTGGGCAAGGATGAATCCTGTACAGTATCAAAATAATCCGACCAAAAAATTTTAAGCTCTTTTAGTACATGTATATTTTTCTTGCTCCTAAAGCACTCAGAGATAAAGCTGTTTCTTTCTACTTCCGCTTAGGGATACTTCAGAGGAAACAAACCAGAGAATGCTCAGTGAGAACTGATTGAGTATGAGAAGTTTCAAGCAACTAGCACAAACCCTGTTTGATTTCTAGCTTCATATCCATTCACCCCTATAGGTCAAAAAGAAGAGAAACATGAAAATTGAAACTGTTCCTGAGAGAAAACCCTTTAACGTAGGAGGCCCAAACATTTGGGGTACAGTAAAAATAGGAAAAAGGTGAATCCTGCCCAGTATCAAAGAAATTTTTTTAAAAATTAACTCTAACCCTAACACCAGATCTAATCTAGTCCTAACACTAAGTCTAACACTAAACCTAATCTGTTTAGAGAACATTTGATCATAGAAGTTTCAAAATTGGGGAGTCTAGTGGGGCAAGCTTACAGATGAATCATGGGCAGTTTCAAAGATATCTGACAAAATAATTGGGGGAGCTATTTCAGTACAAGCATATTTCCCTGTTTTCTCCTAAAGTGTTATCAGATAAATTTGTATTGCATGCTTTAGCTTATTACTAATTTCACAAGGAACAAACCAGAGAGTGACCACAGAGAACTGATTGAGTGTGTGAAGTTTCAAGCAGT
This sequence comes from Marmota flaviventris, assembly GCF_047511675.1. Lineage (NCBI taxonomy): Eukaryota > Metazoa > Chordata > Mammalia > Rodentia > Sciuridae > Marmota > Marmota flaviventris. Next base: position 26,365 of record NW_027287783.1, on the reverse strand, counting down.
TAGCACAAACCCTGTTTGATTTCCAGCTCCATGTCCATTTACCCATGTAGGTCAAAATGAAGTGAATACATAAAATACAAATTGTTCCTGTTACCAAAGAATTGAACCGAGAAGGCCGAAAGCTGGGAAACATAGTAAGGCTAGGTAAAAATGTATCTTGTCCAGTATCAAAGAAATTTGAAGAAGACAAATTCTAACCCTAACACTAGACCTAACTCTAACCATAAGCCTAAACCTAACCTGATTAGAGAACCTTTGATCATAAAAGTCCCAAAGTTGAGGAGCCTAGTGGGGAAAGCTAACAGATGAATCCTGCCCAGTATCAAAGAAATCTGATCAAATGATTGTGGGAGGTAGTTCAGTACAGTCTTATTTTCCTTTGTTTCATAAAATGCTCTCACATAGTGTTGTATTTGCATGCTTTATCTTTGGGATACTTTCACAAGGATAAAACCAGAGCATCCTCACAGAGAACTGATTGAGAGTGTGAACTTTCAAGCAGCTAGCAAAAACCCTGTTTGATTTCCAGCTCCATTTCCATTTACGCATATAGGTCAAAATGAAGTGAAACTTTAAGATAAAAACTGAAATACTGACAGCCAACCAGTGAACCTAGAAGGCCCAAATCTTGGTAACATACTAAGGCTAGGTAAAAGATAAATCCTGCCTAGTATCAAAGAAATTTGAACAAAACTACTGTAAACCTAAAACTAGATCTATCCTTAATCCTAACCCTACAGCTCACCCTAGCCTGTTTAGAGAACATTTGATCATAGAAGTCCCAAACTAAGGGAGCCTAGTGGGGTAAGCTATCAGATAAATCCTGCACAGTATCAAAGAAATCTGAGCAAATAATTGGGTGAAGTGTTTCAGTACATGCATACTTCCTTCATTTCTACAAAAGTGCTCTGGGATAAGTTGCATTGCATGTTTCATCTGAGGGCAACATTCATAAGGAACAAGAGAGTGCCCACAGAAAACTGATTGAGTGTGTGCAGTTTCAAGCAGCTAGCACCAACCCTGTTTGATTCCGTGCTCCATTTCTCTTAACCAAAATAGTTCAAAATAAAGTGAAAACTTAAAATACAAACTGTTTCTGATAGCAAACCATTTAACCAAGAAGGCCCAAACCAGGGAACATTGTGAGATTAGGTAAAAGATAAATCCTGCCCAGTATCAAAGATACATGAACAAAACTGACTCTAACCCTAACACTTGTTTTAAACGTTGCCCTTACCCTAACCATAAACCTAACCCTAATCTGTTTAGAGAACCTTTTATAATTGAAGTCCCAAATTAAGGGAGCCTAGTGGTGCAAGCTAACAGATGAATCTTGTGCAGTATCAAAGAAATCTGGTCAAATAATTTGGGGAGGTAGTTCGGTACATATATATTTCCCTGTTGTCTCCTACAGTACTTTCAGATAAAGATGTTTTTGCATGCTTCAGCTTTGGGAAACTTTCACAAGGAAGAAATAAGAAAGTGCCCACATAGAACTGATTGAGTGTATGTAGTTTTAAGCAGTGAGAACCAACCCTGTTTGATTTCAAGTTCCATTTCCATTTACCCGTATAGGTCAAAATGAAGGAAACCTTAAAATACAAACTGTTAGTGATAGCAAACCAATGAAGGGATAAGGACCAAACCTGGGGAAATTACTAAGGCTAGGTAAAAGATGAATTATGCCAAGTATCAAATGAATTTGAACAAAACTCACTCTAACTCTAACACTAGATCTAGACCAACCCTAACCTAATTCTAACCTGCTTAGAGAACCTATGATCATAGAAGTCCCAAACTTGGGGAGCCTAGCAGCACACCTTAACAGATGAATCTTGTGCAGTATCAAAGAATTTGGTACAAAATGAAAGAGGTATTTCAGTACATTCATATTTTCCTGTTTTTTTCTTAAAGTGAACATGGATAAATGGTTTTCCATGCTTCAGCTTAAGGTGCTTTCACAAAGAATAACCAAAGAGTGCCCACAGAGAGCTGATTGGGTGTGTGAAGTTTCATGCAGCTAGCACCAACCCTGTTTGATTTCCAGCTCCATTGCCATTCACACCTATAGGCCACTATGAATTGAAACCTAAAAATTCATACTGTTCCTGACACTGAACCGTTGAACCTTGAAGGCCCAAACTTGGGGAGCATCCAAAGGCTATATCAAGGATGAATCCTGTACAGTATCAAATTAACTTGACCAAAAATTTTTGAAGCTCTTTCAGTACATGGGTATTCTGCTGGCTCCTAAAGCACTCAGACATAAAGCTGTTACTTTCTACTTCAGTTTAGGGCCACTTCCACGGCAAACATCAGATTAGGCTCACTGAAAATTGATGGAGTATGTGAAAGTTTCAAGCAGCTAGCCCAAACCCTGTTCAATTTCCAGCTTCATTTCCATTCACCCCTATAGGGAAAAAAAGAGAAACATGAAAATTGAAACTGTTCCTGAAAGAAAACCCTTTATGTAGGAGGCCCAAAAATTTAGAGTAGAGTCAAAATAGGAAAAATATGAATCCTGCACAGTATCATAGAAATTTGAAAACAAAACTCTTACCTTAACACTAGGTATAATCCTAGTCCTAACACTAACTCTAACACTAACCTTAACCTGTTTAGAGTCCCTTTGATCCTAGAAGTCCCACACTTGGGGAGCCAAGTTGGGTAGGCTAATAGATGAATCTTTCACAATATCAAAGAAATCTGTCCAAATAATTGGGGAGGTAGTTCAGTACATGCACATTTCCCTGTTTTCTCCTAAAGTGCTCTCACATAAAGTTGCTTTGCATGCTTCAGCTTAGGGCTACTTTTACAAGGAATAAACCAGAGAAAGCCCATAGAAAACTGATTGAGTGTGTGAGGTTTGAAGTAGCTAGCACAAACCCTATTGGATTTCCAGCTCCGTTTCCATTTATACGCATAGGTCAAAATGAAATGAAAACGTAAAATACAAACTGTTCAGGAGAGCAAACACTTGACTCAAGAGGCCCAAACCTAGAGAATATAGTAAGGTTAGGTAAAAGTTGAATCCTGCCCAGTATCAAAGAAATTTGAACAATCTAACTCTAACAAAACACTAGCTGTAATCCTAGCCCTAACTTAATACTGATTGACTGTGTGAAGTTTCAAGCACCTAGCACAAACCCTGTTTGAGTCCAGCTCCATTTCCATTCACCCCTGTAGGACAAAATGAAGTGAAAGATGAAAATTAATACTGCTCCTGAGAGCAAACCCTTTTACTAGGAGACCCAAACTTAGGGATTATACTAAAAATATGAAAAAGAGAAATCCTGCCCAGTATCCAAAAAGTTGAAAAAAACTAACTCTAAACCTAACACTAGTTCTAACACTTTCCATAACTCTAAATTAACCCTAAGCCTAACCTGTTAAGAAAACCTTTGATCATAAAAGTTTTAAACTTGGGGAAACTATGGATCGTGTTTAAAGATGAATCCTGCACAGTATCAAAGAAATCTGACCAAATAATTGGGGGAGGCATTTCAGTACCTGTGTATTGCCCTGTTTTCTCCTAAAGTGCTCTTGGATAAAGTTGTTTTGCATGCTTCAGCTTATCGATATTTTACAAGGAAGAAACCAGAGAGTGCCCACAGACAACTGATTTAGTATGTGAAGTTTCAACCAGCTAGGACCAACCCTCTGATTTACAGTTCCATATGCACTTACCCATATAGTTAAAAATGAAGTGAGACATTAAAAACAAGTATTCCCAACAGCGAACCATTGAACCGAGAAGGCCCAAAAATGGGGTGAATAGTAAGGCTAGGTAAAAGATCAATCGTCCCAGTATCAAAGAAATTTGAACAAAACAAACTCTAAACCTAACACTAGCTCTAAAGCTAGCCATAACCGTAACACTAACCCTTACCTGTTTAGAGAACCATTGATCCTAAGTGACAACCTCGGGGAGCCTGGTGGAGCAAGCTAAAAGATGAATACTACACAGTATCAAAGAAATCTGATCAAATTGTTGTGAGACTTATTTCAGTACATACATGTTTCTCTGTTTTCTCCTTAAGGGCTCTCGGATACAGTTGCTTTTGCATGCTTCAGCTTTGGACTACCTTCAAAAGAAAGAAACCAGAGAGTGCCCACTGAGAACTGATTATGTGAAGTTTCAAGAACCTCCTGCCAACCCTGTTTGATTTTCAGCTCAATTTTCATTCACATCAATAAGCCATGATGAAGGTTTACCTTAAAATACAAACTGTTCCTGACAGCGAACCATTGAACTGACAAGTCCCAAACCTGTCGAGCACAGTAAGGCTAAGTAAAAGATGAATCCTGCCCAGTATCATAGAAATTTGAAAAAAAAAAATAGGGCCACATGGGTGCTCTCTGCACACATGGAAGGCTGGGTTGTGCAGTTTCTCTGGGTGCAGACAGCAGTCTCAGCCACACGGGTGCTCTCTGTGCAAATGGAAGGCAGCAAAGAACACAGAGGGTTTGCTTGTGGGTCACCAGACTGAGCTCCAGACACAGCACAAGGTCACTCCAGAACCACCCACCTCACCAAACAGCATACATGTGTAATAGATTGAATCCATCTTTTTTTTTAATTTTTATTGTTGGTGTTCAAAACATTACATAGTTCTTGATATATCATATTTCACACTTTGATTCAAGTGGGTTATGAACTCCCATTTTTACCCCGTATACAGATTGCAGAATCACATCAGTTACACATCCATTGATTTACATATTGCCATACTAGTGTCTGTTGTATTCTGCTGCCTTTCCTATCCTCTGCTATCCCCCCTCCCCTCCCCTCCCCTCCCCTCTTCTCTCTCTACCCCCTCTACTGTAATTCATTTCTCCCCCTTGTATTTTTTCCCTTTCCCCTCACTTCCTCTTGTATGTAATTTCATATAACCCTGAGGGTTTCCTTCCATTTCCATGCAATATCCCTTCTCTCTCCCTTTCCCTCCCACCTCTCATCCCTGTGTAATGTTAATCTTCTTCTCATGCTCTTCATACCTACTCTGTTCTTAGTTACTCTCCTTATATCAAAGAAGACATTTGGCATTTATTTTTTAGGGATTGGCTAGCTTCACTTAGCATAATCTGCTCTAATGCCATCCATTTCCCTGCAAATTCTGTGATTTTGTCATTTTTTAATGCAGAGTAATACTCCATTGTGTATAAATGCCACATTTTTTTAATCCATTCGTCTATTGAAGGGCATCTAGGTTGGTTCCACAGTCTTGCTATTGTGAATCGTGCTGCTATGAACATCGATGTAGCAGTGTCCCTGTAGCATGCTCTTTTTAGGTCTTTAGGGAAGAGACCGAGAAGGAGAATAGCTGGGTCAAAAGGTGGTTCCTTCCCACCTTTCCAAGAAATCTCCATACTGCTTTCCAAATTGGCTGCACAAATTTACAGTCCCACCAGCAATGTACAAGTGTACCCATTTCCCCACATCCTCACCAGCACTTGTTGTTGTTTGACTTCATAATGGTTGCCAATCTTACTGGAGTGAGATGGTATCTTAGGGTGGTTTTGATTTGCATTTCTCTGACTGCTAGAGATGGTGAGCATTTTTCCATGTACTTGTTGATTGATTGTATGTCCTCCTCTGAGAAGTGTCTGTTCAGGTCCTTGGGCCATTTGTTGATTGGGTTATTTGTTATAATATTGTCTAATTTTTTGAGTTCTTTGTATACGCTGGATATTAGGGCTCTATCTGAAGTGTGAGGAGTAAAGATTTGTTCCCAGGATGTAGGTTCCCTATTTACCTCTTTTATTGTTTCTTTTGCAGAGAAAAAATTTGTAGTTTGAGTAAGTCCCATTTGTTGATTCTAGTTATTAACTCTTGTGCTATGGGTGTCCTATTGAGGAATTTGGAGCCCAACCCCACAGTATGTAGATCGTAGCCAACTTTTTCTTCTATCAGACGCTGTGTCTCTGATTTGATATCAAGCTCCTTGATCTATTTTGAGTTAACTTTTGTGCATGGTGAGACAAAGGGATTCAGTTTCATTTTGTTGCATATGGATTTCCAGTTTTCCCAGCACCATTTGTTGAAGATGCTATCCTTCCTCCATTGCATGCTTTTAGCCCCTTTATCAAATATAAGATATTTGTAGTTTTGTGGATTGGTTTCTGTGTCCTCTATTCTATACCATTGATCCACCCACCTTTTTTGGTACCAGTACCATGCTGTTTTTGTTACTATTGCTCTGTAGTGTAGTTTGAAGTCTGGTATCTCTATACCGCCTGATTCACACTTCCTGCTTAGAGCTGTTTTTGCTATTCTGGGTCTTTTATTTTTCCATATGAATTTCATGATTGCTTTCTCTATTTCTACAAGAAATGCCGTTGGGATTTTGATTGGCATTGCATTAAACCTATAGAGAACTTTGGGTAATATCGCCATTTTGATGATGTTAGTTCTGCCTATCCATGAACAGGGTATATTTTTCCATCTTCTAAGATCTTCTTCTATTTCTCTCTTTAGGGTTCTGTAGTTTTCATTGTATAAGTCTTTCACCTCTTTTGTTAGGTTGATTCCCAAGTATTTTTTTTTTTTGAGGATATTGTGAATGGAGTGGTTGTCCTCATTTCCATTTCAGAGGATTTGTTGCTGATATACAGGAATACCTTTGATTTATGCGTGTTGATTTTATAGCCTGCCACTTTGCTGAATTCATTTATTAGCTCTAAAAGTTTCTTTGTAGACCCTCTTGGGTCTGCTAGGTATAGAATCATGTCACTGCAAATAGTGATAATTTAAGTTCTTCTTTTCCTATTTTTGTGCCTTTAATTTCTTTCATCTGTCTAATTGCTCTGGCCAGTGTTTTGAGAACTATGTTGAACATAAGTGGTGAGAGAGGGCATCCCTGTCTTGTTCCAGATTTTGAAGGGAATGCCTTCAGTTTTTCTCCATTCAGAATGATGCTAGCCTGAGGCTTAGCATAGATTGCTTTTACAATATTGAGGTATGTTCCTGTTATCCCTAGTTTTTCTAGAGTTTTGAACATAAAGGGATGCTGTACTTTGTCGAATGCTTTTTCCGCATCTATCGAGATGATCATATGGTTCTTATTTTTAGGTCTATTGATGTGGTGAATAACATTTATTGACTTCCGTATATTGAACCAGCCTTGCATCCCAGGGATGAATCCTACTTGATCATGGTGCACAATTTTTTTTGATATGTTTTTGTATCCGATTTGACAGAATTTTATTGAGGATTTTTGCATCTAGGTTCATTAGAGATATTGGTCTGTAGTTTTCTTTCTTTGAAGTGTCTTTGTCTGGTTTAGGAATCAGGGTGATGTTGGCCTCGTAGAATGAATTTGGAAGTTCTCTCTCTTTTTCTCTTTCCTGAAGTAGCTTGAAAAGTATTGGTATTAGTTCCTCCTTAAAGGTTTTGTAAAACTCTGCTGTATACCCATCCAGTCCTGGGCTTTTCTTAGTTGGTAGTCTTTTGATGGTTTCTTCTATTTCCTCAATTGATATTGGTCTGTTTAGATTGTCTATATCCTCCTGACTCAATCTGGGCAGATCATATGACTTAAGAAATTTATCGATGCCTTCACTGTCTTCTATTTTATTGGAGTATAAGGATTCAAAATAATTTCTGATTATCTTCTGTATTTCTGAAGTGTCTGTTGTGATATTGCCTTTTTCATCCCGTATGCTAGTAATTTGAGTTCTCTCTCTTCTTCTCTTCGTTAGCATGGCTAAGGGTCTGTCGATTTTATTTATTTTTTCAAAGAACTAACTTTTAGTTTTGTCAATTTTTTCAATTGTTTCGTTTGTTTCAATTTCATTAATTTCAGCTCTGATTTTAATTATTTCTTGCCTTCTACGTCTTTTGCTGTTGTTTTGCTCTTCTTTTTCAAGGATTTTGAGATGAAGTATGAGATCATTTATTTGTTGTTTTTTTTATTTTTTTAAGGAATGAACTCCAAGCAATGAATTTTCTGCTTAGAAATGCTTTCAAAGTTTCCCATAGATTCTGATATGTTGTGTCTGTGCATTCATTTATCCCTAAGATTTTTTTAATTTCCTCCTTGATGTCTTCTATAACCCACTGATCATTCGGTAACCTATTGTTCATTCTCCAAGTGATGTATGATTTTTCCTTCCTTCTTTTATCGTTGATTTTCAGTTTCATTCCATTATGATCAGATAAGATGCATGGTATTATCTTTACTCCTTTATATTGTCTAAGAGTTGCCCTGTGACATAATATATGATCTATTTTTGAGAAGGATCCATGTGCTGCTGAGAAAAAAGTGTAACTGCTTGATATTGGGTGGTATATTCTATATATGTCAATTAAGTCTAGGTTATTAATTGTGTTATTGAGTTCTATAGTTTCCTTATTCAACTTTTGTTTGGAAGATCTGTCCAGTGGTGAGAGAGGTGTGTTAAAGTCTCCCATGATTATTGTATGGTGGTCTATTAGACTCTTGAACTTGAGAAGAGTTTGTTTGATGAACATAGCTGCACCATTGTTTGGGGCATATATATTTATGATTGTTATGTCTTGTTGGTGTATGGTTCCCTTGAGCAATATGTAGTGTCCCTCTTTATCCCTTTTGATTAACGTTGGCTTGAAATCTATTTTATTTGATATGAGTATGGACACTCCTGCTTGTTTCCGAAGTCCATATGAGTGATATGATTTTTCCCAACCTTTCACCTTCAGCCTATGTATGTCTTTTCCTATCAAATGTGTCTCCTGTAGGCAGCATATTGTTGGGTCTTGTTTTGTGATCCATTCTACTAGCATGTGTCTCTTAATTGGTGAGTTTAAGCCATTAACATTTAGGGTTATTATTGAGATATGGGTTGTTCTTCCAGCCATATTTATTTCTGTTACTAAACATGGTTTGTTTTCCTCTTTGATTATTTTCCCCCCTTTACTGTCCTACCTCCCACTGTTGGTTTTCATTGTTATTTACCATTTCCTCTTCCTGTAATGTTTTGCCAAGGATGTTTTGAAGAGATGGTTTTCTAGCTGCAAATTCTTTTAACTTTTGTTTATCGTGGAAGGTTTTAATTTCATCTTCCATCCTGAAGCTTAATTTAGCTGGATACACAATTCTTGGTAGGATCCCATTTTCTTTCAGTGTTTGAAATATGTTATTCCAGGATCTTCTAGCTTTCAGAGTCCGTGTTGAAAGATCAGCTGTTATCCTGATTGGCTTACCCCTAAATGTAATCTGCTTCCTTTCTCTTGAAGCTTTTAAAATTCTCTCCTTATTCTGTATGTTGGGCATCTTCATTATAATGTGTCTAGGTGTGGATCTCTTATGATTTTGCACATTCGGCATCCTGTAGGCTTCTAGGATTTGGGATTCTGTCTCATTCTTCGAGTCTGGGAAGTTTTCTCGTATTATTTCATTGAATAGATTGCTCATTCCTTTGGTTTGGACCTCTATACCTTCCTGTATCCCAATCACTCTTAAGTTTGGTCTCTTAATGTTATCCCATATTTCTTGGATGTTCTGCTCATGGTTTCTTACCAGTCTTGCTGAGCTGTCTATGTTCTTTTCAAGTTGAAATACTTTGTCTTCATTGTCTGATGTTCTATCTTCTAAGTGTTCTACTCTGCTGGTAGTATTCTCAATTGAGTTTTTAAGTTGGTTTATTGCTTCCTGCATTTCTAGGATTTCTGTTTGTTTGTTTGTTTTTTATAACCTCTATCTCCCTGTATAGTTGATCTTTTGCTTCTTGGATTCGTTTATGTAATTCATTGTTGAAGTTATCTTTCATTGTCTGATTTTGCTGTCTAATGTCTTCCTTGAGACTCCAGATCATCTGAAGCATGTATATCCTGAATTCTTTATCTAACATTCCATCTGCTGCAGCTATTACCTCTTCTAAAGTTGAGTTGACCTGCATTGCTTGTGGTCCTTTCTTTCCTTGTCTTTTCATACTGCTCGCATTTCTTTCTGCTTGGTGAAACTGTTGTGTTATTGAAATTTTCCCCCTATATATTTATATAGCTCTTGTATAGTTGAAAAATCCCCCTTGCAGGGGCGGACAGCAGCTGTGCTCCTCCTCCAATTGGGGTAATCTGTCTTCCACGCTGACTGGCCGCTGGGCCTGTTCTGCCGGTCGGTCACAGGTCTGCCTACCTTGCAGGCGTGGGCGGAGGCTCTCAATTGAATCCATCTTGCAAAACCTTACTCGCCATCTATTGGTGAGCATGGCTACCAGCTTGGTTTTGCAGCTTATCAGGTACCTGGTTTTCAACTCCCCTACCTCCAGCTGTGATAACTCAAGATTTTTCTCACAAGCTTTTGGGGGGTGTAGCTATCAATGCAGAACAGCAACTGTACAGGCACCTGGTTTCCAATTCAGAGACTAAGAGTAGGAAGGCTCTAGGTAGAAGCTCAAGCCCTCTCACCCTGGCTACCTCCACCACCCTGAGCACAGAGACTCAAGCTAGGAATCTACAACTCCATCTACTGCAAGAAAAGAAAACAGAGTTCTGAGAGACTTTTTTTTTCTTTCTTACTTTTCTTTTCTTGCTCTTCTCATCCATTCTCCTCTACCCTTCCCACTCTGGTCCTCACAACCACAACATATGTGAAACCAAGAACTTTCCATGAAATTGGACTTTAAGAACTGAATCACTAGAATAGTATAATATAGAGGAATTCCATAAGCCACACCTCACCACCCCTTTATTTGCTCTTATTTTTCTCTCTCTCTTTCTTTCTTTCCTTGTTATTTTTTCTTCTTTTTTCTTTCTCCCTCTATCCCCCTTTCAGCCTCCTAACTTTTACTATTCATACATAGGGTAATTTTATGAATACAGATAAGGAGTTTCAATTTATACCTTCTTCCATAAATTCCCCCTGTCTATTCAGTAGAGTACTCCTCCAAATTTGCTAAGTTAGAATCATCACATACACTCAATTCTTTCCCCCTTAACAAAGCATCCTACCCCTGATCCTCAGTTCTCTATACATCACCAGAATTGGAATGCCTTTTATGAAACTAATGACTGTATTCTGAATAATAATTGAAGCCAACATCTGTAGACACAGAGTCTAAATATAAATCTATTTATAATGGTTAGGCTTAGGCTTCGTGTTAGGGATACATTTTGATCTATGGTTAGGGCTAGGGCTAAGTATAGGGCAAGGGCTAGGACTAGAGTTTGGGTTAGGTTTAGGATTATGATAAGGGTTAGGGTTAGAAATAGTGATAGGGCTAGTATGAGAGTTAGAGTTAGTCTTAGTGCTAGGGTTAGGGTTAGGGTTAGGAATAGGGCTAAATTAGGGCTAGTGTTAGTGTTAGGTTTAGACTTTGGGTTAGGGTTAGAGTTAGGGTTACGTTTAGGGTAAGGTATTGGTTATAGCTAGGTTGAGTGCTAGGGCAAGGGTTAGTATTAGGGTTAAGTCTAGGGTTAGGTTTAGGGTTATGATTAAATTTAGGTTTAGGGCTAGGATGAGGGCTAATGTTTGTGTTAGGGTTAGGGCAAGTATTAGGGCTAGGACTAATGTCAGGTCTAGGGTTACAGTTAGGGATAGTGTTAGGTTTATGGCTTGGTCCAGTGTAGGGTTTAGGTTTATACTAATGGTCAGTTTTAGAGCTAGAGTTATTATTACAGTCAGGATCAAGGTGAGGATTTGGGTTAGGTAAGGGTTTAGGTTTAGGGCTTGAACTATCACTAGGTTTAGGGTTAAGGTAATGAAAGGGTTAGGTTTAGGGTTTAGATGTGTTTTACTATAATGGATATGGTTAGGTTTAGGCCTAGGGTTAGCATAAGGTTACGGTTATCATTAGGGTAATGAATAGGGTTAGACCTAAGATTAGGGGTAGGGTTATGTATATGATTAGGGCTTTTATTTGGGTTAGGTTTAGGTTTACATTTAGGGTTAAAGCTAGGTTTAGGGGCTGGGGATGTGGCTCAAGAAGTAGCGTGCTCACCTGGCATGCGCAGGGTACTGGGTTCTATCCTCAGCACCACATACCAATGAAATAAAGATGTTGTGTCCACCACAATCTAAAAAATAAATATTAAAAAAAACTAGGTTTAGGACTCGGAATAAGGCTAGGTTTGGGGTTTAGGTTAGGGGTAGGGTTAAGGCTATGGCTAATGTATGAAGTAGTGTTATGGTTATAGCTAGTGATAGGGTCAGGGTTAGGGCTACGTCTAGTGTTTGGTTTAAGTTTATGGTTACAATGATGTATACAGCTAGGTTTAATGTTAGGGTCAGAGTCAGGGTCCGGATTAGTTTTCAGGTTAGGGTTAGGACTAGAATTAGAGATAGGATTAGCACTAGGTGTAGGGTTAGGGTTTGGTTTAGGTTAAGTGTTAGGGTTAGGATTATGATTCGGTTTTGTTTTAGGGCTGGGGGTAGAGTTAGGGCTAGTTTTAGGATTAATGTTAGGATTAGGGCTAATGTTAGTGTGAGGTTTAGGCTTAGTTTTAGGGTTATATTTAGAGTTAGGTTTAGATCTAGGCTTTGAGCTAGGGGTAAGGATAGGGCTAGGATTAGGGATAAAATTAGGGCTAGGTATAGGGTGATGGTAAGGGATAGGGTTAAAACTAGTTATAAGGCTAGGGTAAAAATTTGAGTTAGTCTTAGGGCTAGGGTTAAGGTTGGGTTAGGGATAGGCCTAATTAGGGCTGAGATTAGGACTAGGGTTAGTGTTAGGGTTAGGCCTAGGTTTAGGGCTAGGCTTAGTCTTGGTGTTAGGGTTATGGTTAGGTTAAGGGATGGGATTATAGCTACTTTTAGGACTAGGGTGAGGATTAGAATTAGGGTTTTGGTTAGGGTTATGTTTATGATTAAGGTGAGGATTATGGCTAGGATGTGGGCTAAGGTTTGTGTTAGGATTAGGACTAGGATTAGAGCTAGGGCTTATGTCAGGTCTAGGGTTACAGTTAGAGAGAGTTTTAGGGTTAGTTTATAGCGAGGTCGATTGTAAGGGTTAGGTTTCTTGTTAGGGTCAAGTTTAGAGCTATGGGTATTATTAGGGTCAGGGTCAGGGTTAGGGTTTTCATTAGATTAAGGTTTAGGTTTAAGGCTCGAGTTCTCATTATGGTTAGGGATAGGTTAATGATAGTTTTAGGTTTAGAGTTCAGGTTAGGTGTAGGTTAATGGATAGGGTTAGGGTTAAGGATAGGATTAGGATTTGGCCTAGGGTAGCAGAAGCATTAGGGTTGTCATTAGGGTAATGGATAGGGTTAGAGCTAGTGATAGGGCTAGTGTTATGCTTAGTATTAGGTCTAGGATTAGGCTTAATAAGGGTTAGGGCTAAGGTTAGGATTATGGTTAGCTTTAGGGTTAAAGTAAGGGTAGGGCTTGGGTTAGGGCTAGATTTTGCGATAGGTTAGGGCTATGGCAAATGTAAGAACTTTGTTATGATTAGGGCTAGTTATAGGGTTAATGTTATAGCTAAGTATAGTTTTAGGGTTAGGTTTAGTGTTAGGGTGATGTTTAGAGATAGGGTTAGTGTTAGTGTCAGGGTCAGTGTTCAATTTAGGGTTATGGTTAATATGAAAGCCAGAATTAGAACTAGGGTTAAGTCTAGGGGAAGGGTTAGTGTTTGGCTTTAGGTTAAGGGTTATTGTTAGGACTAGGGCTGGATTTTTCTTTAGGTCTAGGGCTAGTGTTAGGTTTAGGTTTAGGTATAACATTACCAGTAGGGCTAGTGTTAGGGTTCGGTTTAAGGTTAGGTTCAGGTTTAGACCTATGATTAGTGTTACGATCATAATAAGGGTCAGGGTTAGGGTTACGGTTTGGGTTATGGTTAGAGCTGGAATGAGTGCTAGGGTTAGGACTACTAATAGGGTTAGGGTTTGGATTAGGTTAAGGATTAGGGTTAGGATTAGGATTAGCATTAGGTTTAGGGTTTGGCATAGGATAAGGAATAGGCTTAGAGCTAGGGTTAGGGCTAGGGTTAGGGTTAAAGCTAGGTTTAGGGCTTGGATTGGGGCTAGTTTTTGTGTTAGGGTTATGGCTAGGGCTAGAGCAATGACTAATGTAAGAACTAGAGTTTTTAGGGTTAGTTTTAGGGTTATGGTTAGGGGTTAAACCTCTAGTGTTAGGATTAGGTTTAATGTTAGGTCGAAATTTAGAGTTATTTTTAGTGTTAGGCTAATAGTCAGCGTCAGGTTTATTTTTAGATTAGGTTTAGGACTCTAATTAAGGCTAGGGTTACTGTAAGGGTTCAGTTTAAGGTTAGGGTGGAGTTTAGAGCTAGGGTGAGTGTTAGGATATGAGTCAGAGTTAGGGTTAGTATTAAGGTTAAGATTAGGACTCGAATTAGGGCTAGGGTTAGGTCTAGGTGTAGTGTTAAGGTTTGGTTTAAGTTAAGGTTTATGGTTAGGGCTATTGCTCAGTTTGTTTTACTGCAAGGGTTAGGGTTAGGGCTAGTTTTATGATTAGCATTAGGGCTAGGGCTAGTGTTAATGTTAGGCTTAGGCTTAGGGTTAGAGATAGATTCCAAGTTAGGGTTAGATCTAGGGTTAGGATTACGAATAAGGATTAGGCAAAGGTTATGGCTAGGTTTAGGGCTAGGTTTAAGGCTAGGGTTAGGATTATGGTAATGGATATGATTAGAAGTCGGGATAGGGCTAGTGTGAGAGTTAGAGTTACTCTTAGGGCTAGGGTTAGGGTTAGGTTTAGGGATGGGGTTAAAATAGGGCTAGGATTGGGGCTAGGATTAGTGTTCACCTTAGGCCTAGGGTTAGGGTTAGGGTTAGGGTTAAGTTTAGGATAAGGAATGGCATTATCACTAGGTTTAGAGATAGGGTGAGGGTTAGAATTATGGTTAGGGCTATGGTTAGGGTTAGGGTTATGATTAAGGCTAGGTTTGGGGCTAGGATGAGGGCTATGTTTCATTTTAGGTTTATGCCTAGGATTAGGGTTAGGGCTAATATCAGATCTAGGGTTATGGTTAAAGATAGTCTTAGGGTTAGGTTTATGGCTACATGTAATGTAAGGGTTAGGTTTAGGGTTAGGGTCAGGTTTAGTGCTAGGGGTATTATTAGGGTCATGTTCTGGGTTAGAAGTTTGGGATAGGTTAAGGTTTAAAGTTAGGGCTTGAATTAGCATTATGATTAGTGTTAGTGTGATGATAGGGTGAGGTTTAGGGTTTAGGTTTGGTTTAGAATAATGCGTAAGTTTAGGATTAGGGATAGGGTTAGGTTTAGGCCTAGGGTTATGGTTATGGCAATGGATAGGGTTAGAGCTAGAGTTAGGGCTAGGGTTATGGTTTTGATTAGGGTGAGGGTTAGGATTAGGGTTAGGGTTAAAACTCGGGCTAGGGCTTGGATTAGGGCTAGGTTTGAGGTTAAGTTAGTGCTAGTGTTAGGGGTAAGGCTAATGTAAGTACCAGGGTTACAATTAGGTTTAAATTTAGGGTTAGGGTTAGTAGTAGGTCTAGTGTTAGGTTTAGTGTTAGGGTTAGTATTATGGTCAGAGTCAGGGTCAGTGTTAGTTCTAGTTTTCAGCTTAAAACTAGAATTAGAGCTAAGGTTAGGTTTAGGGTTAAGGGTGGGTTTAGGTTAAGGGTTAGGGTTAGGGCTATGGCTCGGTTTTGTTTTAGGGCTAGGGTTAAAGTTAGATTGAGAGTTAGGGTTAGGGTTAGACTTAGGCTTAGGGTTTGATTTAGCATTAAAATTAGATCTAGGTTAGGGCTAGAGCTAATGATAGGGCTAGGGTTAAAGCTAGGGTTAGGGCTAGGATTAGAGTTCCATTAAGGGATAGGGTTAGAACTAGGGTTGGGGCAAGGGTGAGAGTTAGAGTTAGTCTTAGGGCTAGGGTTAGGGCTAGGGTTAGATATAGGACTAAATTAGGGCTAAGATTAGGGCTAGGGTTAGTTTTTGGGTTAGGCCTAAAGTTAGGTTTATAGATAGGATTAAGGCTAGGTTTAGGGCTAGGATAAGGGCTGGGGTTTATGTTAGGATTAGGGCTAAAATTAGGGCTATGGCTAATGTCAGGTCTAAGCTTACGGTTGGGGATAATTTTAGGATTAGGGTTATGACTTGGTCTAGTGTAAGGGTTAGGTTTAGTGTAAAAGTCAGCTTTAGAGCTAGGAGATATATTAGGGTCACGGTCAGTGTTAGAGTTTGGTTGAGGTTAGGGTTTAGGGTCAGGGCTTGAATTAGCATTAGGGTGTGGGTTAGGGTAATGGATAGGGTTTTGTTTAGAGTTTACATTAGGTTTAGGGTAATTGATAGGGTTAGGGTTAGCAATAGGATTAAGGTTAGGCCTAGGGTTCACATTAGGGTAAGGGTTATGGTTAGTATAATGGATAGTTTTAGAGCTAAGTTTAGGGCTATGTTTATGGTTAGAAATAGGTCTTGAATTAGGGATAGGATTAGGGTTAAAACTAGGGTTCAGCTTAGTTTTATGTTTAGCGTAAGGGTTAGATTTTGAGCTAGGGTAAGGGCTAGGGTGAGGGTTAGGTTTATGGTTACTTCTAGGGATAATATTATAGTACTCATAGGGTTAGAGTTAGTATTAGGGCTAGGGACACCATTAGGGATAGGGTTAGGTTTAGGGTAATGTATACAATTAGATGTAGATTTAGGGCTATGTTTAAGGTTAGATTGTGGTTTAGGCTTAGAGTTAGGGCTAGGATTAAGATTAAGATTAGGGCTAAGGTTAGGGTTAGATTGAGGGTTAGGTGTAGGTTTATGTTTAGAGTGATGTTTAGGCTTTGAGCTAGGATTAGGACTAAGGCCAGGGTTAGGTTAGGGTTAGGGTTAGGGTTATGCTTAAGGCTTGATTTAGGCCTAGGATTAGCTCTAGGTTTTGTGTTAGGTTTAGGCCTAGGGTTAGGGCTATGGGTAATATAAGAACTAGGGTTATGTGGAGGGCTAGTTGTAGGGTTAGGGTTATGGCTAGGTCTAGTGTTAGGTTTAGATTTTCGGGTAGGGTCAGATTGAGAGATAGATTTACTCTAAAGGCAGGGTCAGTGTTTTGGTTAAAGTTAGAGTTAGGGTTTCAGCCAGAATTACGACTAGGTTTAGGTCTAGGGATAGGGTTAGTGTTTGCGTTAGGTAAAGGATTATTGTTAGGGATAGGGATAGGTTTATGTTTACATCCAGGGCTAGAGTTAAGGCTAGATTTAGGGTTTGGTTTAGGTCTAGGGCTACTGTTAGGATTTGGTCTAGGTTTAGGGTCAGTTTTAGACCTAGGGTTAGTGTTAGGGTCAGAATAAGGGTCAGGGTTAGCATTAGGGTTTGGGATAGGGTTAGAGCTAGAATGAGGGCTAGGGTTAGGACTATTAATAGGGTTAGGGTTTTGATTAGCCTAAGGATTAGAGACAGGTCTAGGGTTACCATTAGGGTTAGGGTTTTTCTTAGGTTAACGGCTAGCCTTAGAGCTAGGGTTAATGCTAGAGTTAGGGTTAGGGTTAGGGTTAAACATAGGTTTACAGCTCAGATTATAGCCTGTTTTTGTAATACAGTTAGGGCTAGATTTGGGCATTGGCTAATGTAAGAGCCAGGGTTATAATTAGGGTTAGTTTTAGGGTTATGGTTAAGGGTCTGTCTAGTGTTAGGTTTAGGTTTAAGGTTAGGGTAATATTTAGAGCTAGGGTTATTTTTAGGATATGAGCCAGCATCAGGGTTAGATTTAGGGCTAGGTTTAGGACTCAAATAAGGAATGAGGTTACTGTTAGTGTTCGGTTTAAGGTGAGGGCTATGTTTAGAGCTAGGGTGACTGTTAGGATATCAGTCAGGTTCAGGGTTACCTTTAAGGTTAGGGTTATGACTTGAATTAGGGCTAGGGTTACTGTTAGGGTTTTGTTTAAGTTTAGGATGGTCTTTAGAGCTAGCGTCAGTATTAGGATATGAGTCAGGGTCAGAGTAAGTTTTAAGGTTAGGGTTAGGACTCGAATTAGGGCTAGGGTTATGTCTAGGTGTAGTGTTAGAGTTTGTTTTAAGTTAAAGTTTAGGGTTTGGGCTGATGCTCAGTTTTGTTTTAGTTCTAGGTTTAGGGTTTGGGCTAGTTATAAGATTAGCATTAGGGTTAAGGCTAGGGTTAGTGTTAGGGTTAGGGTTTTTGTTAGAGTTAGATTTGGATTTAGCATTAGTTCTAGGATTAGGGCTAGGTCTAACTATATGGCAAGGGTTAGGGCTAAGGTTATGATTATGGTAACAGATAGGGTTAGAACTAGGGCTAGGGATAGGGCTAGGGTGAGAGTTAGAGTTAGTCTTAGGCCTAGGGTTTTGGTTAATTTTAGTGATAGGGCTAAGTTAGGACTAGGATTAGGGCTCAGGTTAGTGTTCAGGTTAGGGCTAGTGTTAGGGCTAGGGTTATAGTTATTTTTAGGGTAAATATGGTGTAATAGCTAGGTTTAGAGGTAGGGTGAGGGTGAAAATTAGGGTTAGGGCTAGGGTTAGTTTTAGGGTTATGATTAAGGCTATGTTTAGGGCTAGGATGAGGGCTATGGTTTGTGTTAGGGAAGGGCTAGGATTACGGCTAGGGCTAATGTCAGGTCCAGGATTATGGTTAGGAATTGTTATAGGGTTAAGTTTATAGCCAGATCTATTGTAAGGGTTAGGTTGAGTGTTAGGGTCAGCTTTACAGCTAGGGTATTATTAGCGTTGGAATCAGGGTTAGGGTATGTGTTAGGTTAAGGTTTAGGGTTAGGGCTCAAATTAGCGTTAGAGTTAGTGTTAGGGTTAGGGTAATGGGTATGGTTAGGTTTAGGTTTCAGTTTAGGTTTAGGGTAATGGCCAGCCTTAGGGTTAGGGATAGTGTTAAGGTTAGGCCTTGGGATAGAATTCAGTTAGGGTTATGGTTAGGGTAATGGATAGGAATAGAGCTACAGTTAGGGCTAGGGTTATTGTTAGGTTAGGGCTATGGTTAGTGTTAGGCCTAGGGTTAGAATTCTGTTAGGGTTATGGTTAGGGTAATAAATAAGATTAGAGCTAGGGTTAGGGCTAGGGTTATGGTTAGGATTAAGGCCATGGTTCAGGTTAGTTCAAGGTTTAGTTTTTGGGTTAGGTTTATGTTAAGTGTTGGGGCTAGGGTTAGGGTTAGGGATAGGGTTAAAGCTAGGGTTAGGGCTCAGATTATGGCTAGGTTTTGGGTTAGGTTAGGGATAAGGTAGAACTACGGCTACTGTAAGAACTAGAATTTCAATTAGGGCTAGTTTTAGAGTTAGCATTAGGTCTAGGTCAAGGTCTTGGATTTAGATTAGGTTTAGGTTTAGGGATATGATTAGAGATAGGGTTAGGGTCAGAGTCAGGATCAGTGTTACTGATCAGGGTTAGGAATAGGACTCGAATTAGGGCTATGATTAAGGCTAGATGCAGGGTTATGTTTTGTGTTAGGGTTAAGGTAAGAATTAGGGATAGGGCTAATGTCAAGTCTAGCTTTACCATTAGGCTAGGGTTAGGGTTAGGGCTATGGCTCAGTTTTGTTTTAGAGCTAGGGCTAGGGTTAGGGCTAGTTTTAGGATTAGCAATAGTGTTAGGGATAGTGGTACTATGAGGTTTAGGCTTAGATTTATTGTTATGGTTAGATCTAGGTTTAGGGGTAGGGCCTGCATTAGGATTAAGGTTAGGGCTAATGTTAGGGTTACGGTAACTGATAGGGTTAGAACTAGAAATAGGACTGGGGTGCCATTAGAATTATCCTTTGGTCTAGGGTTAGGGGTAGGTTTAGGGTTAGGGCTAAATTAGGGCTAGGATTGGTGCTAGGGTTAGTGTTAGCGTTAGGCCTAGGGTTTGGGCTATCATTAGGGTTAGTGTTAGGGTTAGGGTTAGATTTAGGGGAAGGGATGGGGTTATAGCTAGGTTTAGAGCTAGAGTTTGGGTTAGAATTTGATTTAGGGCTAGGGTTAGGGTTTGGGTTAGGATTAAGGCTAGGTTTAGTGCCATGATGAGGGTATGTGTTAGGGCTAGGCCTAAGATTAGGGCTATGGCTAATGTCAGGTCTAGGTTCAAAGTAAGTGGTAGTTTTATGGTTAGGTTATGGCTAGGTCTAGTGTAAGAGTTAGGTTTAGGGTAAGGGTCAGGTTTAGAGCTAGGTGTTTTATTAGGGTCAGGGTCCAGGTATGGTTTGGTTTAGGTTAAGGTTTATTGTTAAGGCTTGTATTAGCATTAGGGTTCGGTTTAGGATTCGGGTAATGGATAGGGTTAGGTTTATGATTCACTTTAGGTTTAGAGTAATGGATATGGTCATTGTTATTGATGGGTTAGCATTAGGCCTAGGGTTAGCATTTGGTTTAGGCTTAACTTTAGGATAATGGATAGGGTTAGAGCTAAGGTTAGGGTTAGGGTTAAGGTTAAGTTTATGGCTAGGGTTAGGGTTAGGCCTAGGGTTAGTGTCAAGGTTAGGTTTAGGGTAAATTATTAGTGTTTGTGCTAGGGTTAGGTCTAGGGCAAGGGTTAGGGTTAGAGTCAAGGCTAGGATTAGGGTTAGGATTAGTGTTATGATTAGGGAAAGGGTTAGTGTTTGAGCTAGGTTTAGGACTTGGGCGAGGGTTAGGGTTAGGGTTAGGTCTAGGGTTATGTTTAGGGTTACAATTAGGGCTAGATTTAGGGCTAGATAAGGGCTAGGTTTGTGTGATGTTTATGGCTAGCGTTAGGGCTATGGGTAATGTAAAAGCTCGGAATATGGTTAGGGCTAGTTTTAGGGTTAGGGTTATGGATAAGTCTAGTGTTAGGGTTAGGTTTATTTTAGGATATAGTTTAGAACTAGGGTTTGTGTTAGGGTAAGCGTCAGTGTTTGGGTTAGTGTTAGGGCCAGAATTAGGAATAGCATTGGGTCTAGGGATACGGTTAGTCTTTGTGTTACATTAAGGGTTATTGTTAGGCTAGTTCAAGGTTTTTGTTTAGGGCTAGGGCTAGATTTATGAATCTATTTAGGATTAGGTTTGGTCTAGTGCTAATGTTATGGTTAGGTTTAAGTATAGGTTTACCGGTTTGGGTAGAGTTAGGGTCCAGTTTAGGGTTATTGTCAGGTTTAGATCTAGGGTTAGAGTTAGGGTCAGAATAAGGGTCAGGGTTTGGGTTAGGGCTAGAGCTAGAATGAGGCCTAGGGTTAGGACTAGTAATAGAGTTAGGGTTTGGATAGGCTAAGGATTAGTGTTTGGACTAGGGTAGCATTAGGGTGAGGGTTTGGCTTAGGGTAAGGGATAGGATTAGAGGTAGGGTTAGGATTAGGCATAGAGTTATGGATAGGGTTAGGGTTAGGGTTAGTCTTAGAGGTTAAACCTAGGGTTAGGGCTTGGATTATTGCTAGGATATGTGTTAGCATTAGGGCTATGGCTAGTGAAATAACTTGGTTTCTGATTAGTGCTACTACTTGGTTTAGCATTAAGGCAATGATTAGAGCTAGGGTTAGTGTTAGGATCTGAGTCAGGTTCATGGTTACTTCTAGAGTTAGGTTTAGCACTCAAATTATGGCAAGGTTTAGGTCTAGGTTTAGGGTTAGTGTTTGGTTTAGGTTAAGGTTAGGGTTAGGTTTATGGCTTAGTTTTGTTTTAGGACTAGGTTAGAGTTAGGGCTAGTTTTCCAATTAGCATTGCTGTAAGGGCTAGTGTTATTGTGAGATTTAGGCTTAAGTTTAGGGTTTGATCCTGATTTAGGAGTAGGGCAAAAAGTTAGGGCTAAGGTTGGGGTTAGGGATAGGGCTAGGTTTGGGGTTATTGTAAGGGATACGTTTAGAACTAGGGATAGGGCAAGGGCGAGAGTTAGAGTTAGTCTTAGGGATAGGGATAGGGTTAGGTTTAGTGTTAAGCCTAAATTAGGGCTAGGATTAGTGCTAGGGTTAATGGTTAGATTTAGGCCTAGGTTTATGGCTAGGGTTAAGGTTTAGCGTTCGGGTTATGGTAAGGTATGATGTTAGAGCTATGATTAGTGCTAGGACAAGGGATAAAATTAGGGATAGGGCTGGAGTTAAGATCAGGGTAAGGATTAAGGCTGGGCTTAGAATTAGGGCTAGGGATAGGGCTAATGTCAGTTCTAGGGTTAAGGTTAGGTAGGGTTAGGGATAGGGCTATGGATCAGTTTTGTTTTAGATCTAGGGTTAGGGCTAGTTTTATGATTAGCAATAGTGTTAGGGCTAATGATAGGGTGAAGTTTAGGCTTAGATTTATTGTAATGGTTAGATCTAGGTTTAGGGCTATGGCT
Organism: Marmota flaviventris; assembly: GCF_047511675.1. Lineage (NCBI taxonomy): Eukaryota > Metazoa > Chordata > Mammalia > Rodentia > Sciuridae > Marmota > Marmota flaviventris. Next base: position 4,269 of record NW_027287783.1, on the reverse strand, counting down.
AGGGTTAGGGCTAAGTTTAGGGCTAATGTTAGGGTTATGGTAACAGATAGGGTTAGAACTAGAAATAGGGCTAGGTTGAGATTCGAGTTAGTCTTTGGGCTAAGGTTAGGGGTAGGTTTAGGGTTAGGCCTAAATTAGGGCTAGGATTAGCGCTAGGGTTAGTGTTAGGGTTAGGTCTAGGGTTAGGGTTAGTGGTAGTGTTAGGGTTAGGATTAGGTTTAGGGGAAGGGATAGGGTTATAGCTAGCTTTAGGGCTAGGGCAAGGGTTAGAATTAGGGTTAGGAAATAAGGTTTAGGGTTTGGGTTAGGATTAAGACTAGTTTTAGGGCTAGGCTGAGGGTTTGTGTTAGGGCTATGGCTAGGATTGGGGCTAGAGCTAATGTCAAGTCTAGGTTTATGGTTAGTATTAGTATTAGTGTTAGGTTATGGCTATGTCTATTGTAAGGTTTAGGTGTAAGGTAAGGTCAAGTTTAGAGCTAGGTGTATTATTAGGGTCAGGGTCAGGGTAGGGTTTGGTTTAGTTTAAGATTTAGGGTTAATGCTTGAATTAGCAGTGGATTCGGTTTAGGGTTAGGGTAATGGATAGAATTAGGTTTATGATTCCGGTTATGTTTAGAGTAATGAATAGGGTTAGTGTTAACGATAGGGTTATCGTTAGGCCTAGGGTTAACATTTGTGTTAGGCATTTCTTTAGGGTAATGGATAGGGTTAGAGATAAGGTTAGGGCTAGGGTTATGGTTAAAATTAGGGTTAGGGTTAGGGTTAGGCCTAGGGTTAATGTTAGGGTTAGGGTTAGGGTAAGTGTAGGCATTTGAGCTAGGCTAGGGCTAGGGGAGAGGGTTAGGTTTTGAGTCAAGGCTAGTGTTAGGTTTAGGGTTAGGGTATCTTTAGGCTAAGGATTAGAGTTTGAGCTAGGGTTAGGGCTAGGGCGAGGGTTAGCATTAGGGTTAGGGTTATATTAGGACTAGGTTTAGGGCTAGGATAAGGGCTAGGTTTTGTGTGATGTTTAGGGCTAACATTAGGGCTTGGGTAATGTAAGAGCGAGGTATATGGTTATGGCTAGTTTTAGGGTAAGGGTTATGGATAAGTCTAGTGTTAGGGTTAGGTTTTGGTTTAGGATAAGTTTTTGAGCTAGGGTTTCTATTAGATTAAAGGTCATTGTGGGGTTAGCGTTAGTTTTAGGTTTAGATCCACAATTAGGACTAGCATTTGGTCTAGTGAGAGTTTTAGTCTTTACGTTAGGTTAAGGGTTATTGTTAGGGCTAGTGCTAGGTTTTTGTTTAGGGCTAGGGCTAGATTTATGACTCTATTTAAATTTAGGTTTGTCTAGTGCTAGTGTTACTGTTAGGTTTAGGTATAGGTTTACCGGTAGAGGTAGTGTTAGGGCTTGGTTTAGGATTAAGGTCAGGTTTAGATCTAGGTTAGTGTTAGGGTCAGAATAAGGGTCAGGTTTAGGGTTAGGGTTAGAGCTAGATTGAGGGCTATGTTTAGGACTAGTAATATAGTTAGGGTTTAGGGAAAGCTAAGAATTATGGATAGGACCAGGGTAGCATTAGAGTGAGGATTTGGCTTAGGGTAAGGGATAAGTTTAGATGTAGTGCTAGGTATAGGGTTAGTGTTAGAGTTAGGGTTAGGGTTAGCGTTAGTGTTTGGGTTTGGGTTATAGTTAGGTTAAGTTTTAGTGTAAGGGTTAGGATAGGGTTAGCGTTAGGTTTAGGGTTGGGATTAGGTGAGTGTTAGGGTTAGGGTTAGGCTCAGGTTTAGGGTTAGTCTTAGGGTTAGGGTTAGGTTTAGGACAGGTTTAGGTTAAGGGTTAGGTTAGGGTTTGTGTTAGTGTAAGGGTTAAAGTTAGGGTTAGGTTTATTGTTAGGGTTAAGGAGAGGATTAGGATTAGTGTTAGGGTAAGGGTTAGGTTTAGGGTTATGGTTAGTGTTAGGGTTAGTGTTAGGGTTTGTGTTAGGGTTAGGGTTACTGTTAGAGTTAGGGTTAGAGTTAGGGTTAGGGTTAGGTTTGTTGTTAAGGTTAAGGTTAGGTTAGCATTAGTGTTAGGGTTAGGGTTAGGTTTAGGGTTACGGTTATGTTTAGGGTTAGTGTTACTGTTTGTGTTAGGGTTAGGGTTTCGGTTACGGTTAGGGTTACAGTTAAGATTAGGGTTACATTCAGGGTTAGGTTTAGGGTTATGGTTAGGCTTAGGGTTAGGGTTAGTGTTAGGTATAGTGTTAGTGTTTGTGATAGGGTTATGGTTATGGTTAGGGTTAGGGTTAGTTTTACAGTTAGGGTTAGGGTTAGGTTTAACTTGGTGTTAGGGTCAGTGTTAGGTTAGGGTTAGGGTTTGTGTTAGGGTTAGGTTTTGGGTTAGTGTTAGGGTTAGATTTAGCGTTACGATTAGAGTTAGGGTTACTGTTATGGTTAGGGTTATGGTTAGGGTAATGTTAGTTTTATGGTTAGAGTTAGGGTTAGGTTTAGGGTTAGTGTTAGGTTTAAACTTAGGGCTAGGTTTAGTGTTAGTTATAGAGTTATCGTTGGGGTTAGGATTTGTGTTAGGTTTAGGGTTAACATAAGTGTTAGGGTTAGTGTTAGAATTAGGGTAAAGCAAGGGTAAGAGTTAGGGTTAAGTTAGGGTTAGGTTTAGGATAAGGGTTTGTGTTAGGGTGAGGGTTAAAGTTAGGGTTTGTATTAGGGGTTATTGTTAGGATGTGGTTTAGTGTTAGGGTTACGGTTAGGGTTAGGGTTAGGGTTTGTGTTTAAGGTTAGTTTTGCGTTTAGAGTTAGGGTAAGGTGTAGGTTTAAGGTTAAGGTTAGGGTAAGTGCTTGGATTAGGATTAGTGTTTGGGTTAGGGTTACAGTTAGGTTTATGGTTAGTGTTAGGGTTAGGGTTAGATTTACTGTTAAGGTTAGGGTTAAGTTTATGGTGAGGTTTAGTGTTAGTGTTATGGTTAGGTTTAGGTTTAGTGTTAGGATAAGGGTTAGGGTTACGGTTAGGGTTACTGTTAGGATTAGGTTTAGGGTTAGGGTTGCAGTTTGGGTTAGTAATAGGGTTAGGGTTAAGGTTAGATTTAGTGTGTTTGGGTTAGGGTTATACTTAGGTTTAGGGTTAGTGTTAGGTTTAGGATTAGAGTTAGTGTTAGGTTTAGTAATAGAATTAGGTGAGTGTGAGGGTTGGGTAAAGGTTAAGGTTAGGGTTACTGTTAGGGTTAGGGTTAGGGTTAGGGTTAGGTTTAGGAACAAGGTTAGGTTTAGGGTTAGGTTAGGGTTTGTGTTAGGGTTAGTGTTAGGGTTAGGGTTACAGTTATGATTAGGGTTAGGTTTAAGGTTAGAGTAATGGTTAGTGTTAGGGTAAGGGTTAGGTTTACTGTTATGGAAAGGTTTAGTGTTTGTATTAGGTTTAGGTTAGGGTTACCATTAGTATTACCATTAGGATTAAAATAGGGTTAGGGTTAGTGCTAGGGTTAAGGTTAGGTTTAAGAGTAATGTAAAAATTAGGGTTAGGGTAAGGGTAAGAATTGGTTTTAGGGTTAGGATTGGTGTTAGGGTTATTTTTAGGGTTAGAATTAGGATTAGGTTTAGTGTTAAGGTTAGCATTAGGGTTAGGTTTAGGTTAGTGTTATGATTAGCATTAGGAATAGAGTTAAGGTCAGGGTTAGTGTTAGCATTAGGGTTAGGGTTAGGGTTAGTTTTAGTGTTTGGGTTATGGTTAGGTTTAATGTTATGGTTAGTGTTAGTTTATGGTTAGGGTTAGGGTTGGTGTTCAGGATAAAGATAGGGTTACGGTAAGCTTTAGGGTTGATGTTAGTGTTAGGGTTAGGATTAGGGTTAGATGTAGTGATAGAGTTACTTTAAGTTTTAGGGTTAGGGTTAGGTTTAGTGTTAGGGTTAGGATTATTCTTAGGTTTAGGGTTAGGGTTAGGTTTAGTGTTAGGGTTTGTGTTATGGTTAGGTTTTGGGTTAGGGTTAGGTTTACAGTTAAGGTTAGGTTTAACAGTTAAGGTTAGGTTAGTATTAGGGTTAGGGTTAAGGTTAGGGTTAGTGTTAGGATTAGGGTTAGTGTTTGTGATAGTGTTATGTTTAGGGTTAGGGTTCAGGTTAGGGTTTAGGTTTAGTTTCAGAGTTAGGGTTAGGGTTGGGTTGGGATTGGGGTTACTGTTAGGGTTACTGTTAGGGTTAGGTTAGTGTTTGTGATAGGGTTCAGATTACGGTTATCGATAGGGTTATGGTAAGGTTAGAGTTAGATTTAGGGTTAGGCTTAGGGTTAGGGTTAGTGTTTGGGTT